>NW_010396763.1:449-786 GCF_000710305.1 Buceros rhinoceros silvestris | reverse complement strand
TAGTCCCTCTTCACTCGCTGCTGTCAGGGGGACCCAGAGAGATGGCCTACCTCCCCTTCTCCGATACCAGTTCAGTCCTCTGCCTTTCTCACATATCTGCTGCCTCTCGCTCCCCTGGAGCTGTACAGGCGAAACACACAGTCTCTTCTGAAAAATTGGGGATTGACGCTGCCGAAGAGTGTTCCTTGGCCTGATCTGGCCCTGCCCTGCTGAGGGGACAAGGCATCCTACCTGCTTTGATTTCCCCGCCAAGGGATGCCGGTGATGCTAAGGCTGGCTTTCGGCGCTGGGCCGAGCAGGGCTGTCAGGGCCCCCCACCTCCCGCAGCCCTGCCGAC
>NW_010396763.1:0-286 GCF_000710305.1 Buceros rhinoceros silvestris | reverse complement strand
ATACCCCCCGGGCCTGCTGCCTACCTGCAGCCGGGGACAGGCTCCCGGGTGCGGGTGTTGCCCACAGAGTGGGGGGCTCTGGAGGAGAAGGAGGATGAAGAGGGCTTTCCTCAGCCGCGGGGTGTCTGGCCAAGCTCAGCTGAGCTGGACAAGTCAGGAATAAAGACGACGGGGGAAATCCAGGGCAGATTAAGGGGAGCCTAAAGAGGATTATTTAAACAAGACAGGCTGTTAAATGTAATTATGTTTTTAGGATTTCTTGGTGAGAGCAGCTGAATGGGGCATA
>NW_010396762.1:4895-6420 GCF_000710305.1 Buceros rhinoceros silvestris | reverse complement strand
GGCGCGGAACCCCCCGGGCAGCACGGCGGCCGGAAAGACGTGCCTGCCCGCGATGGCTTCTGTAAAAGCCCTGCTTCTGACAAGTGCGGGGACAAAAGGTTGCGGGATTTATTAACGCGTATTAAGGAGAATCAGGGCCGATCAATAAAAGCCTCATCTACATTCTTGGGCTACTTGGTAATTTTCTTGCTTCTGAAGCTTTTTCAAGAGTTATACCCTCTGTTGCCGCGCACGGGAAGATATTTTATTAACAAATCAATCGAGACTTTGTAAAGGATAAGATTAATAGTTAAGATTTAGCATAATGGCGTTCGTGTTATGAATTATTGAAAATTATACTATTGATTTTTTTCCTCGCTGCTAACCGAGAAGGTCAATTTTTGTTTTAACACAAATCGTCAAATATTAAAAGCTAGACTTTTGTCATAACTTGAGTTTTATAGGGAGGCTACATTCCTAAAATCATTTTACAATGCTCTTGCTCGACCGCCTGGGAAAAAAAAAAAGTGGATTTTTCACTTGCTCTGGAAACTGAAAACATCAGTAAGATAAGTTCTCCTTCTGTATTATTGCTCATTTAAAAACATACAGAAACTCACATCCTCACTTCGAGCAACTTTTTCTTTCCTTTTTTTTTTTAAGAATGATAAATGCATCTGTTTTATTAAAAAGAATAAATACCGAAGACAACAGTAACTGTCTACCAGGCTAATCAGATATTTCCGTCCCAAAATTTTCAATATGTTTTACTGTTTTTCCTCCAGTTCATAGCCATATTTACACCCGGAGCTAAGACATTTTAAATAGTGGTGGTACAAAGTGTTTATTACTCTTTTTCCTTTCTTTTTTATTTCTCTTTCTTTCTCTTTTTTTTTCTTTTCTTCTTTTTTTTTTCTTTTAACTGTTCTCAAACTGGAGTGTTTCTTATCTGGGACTAATGCTGTCAAGAACTCTCATCCAGACAAAGTGAACTTGTTGATATTTTTGTTTTGGATTCATCCGCTTGTTTATTTTGGGCCTTTCTACCATCAAAACACCCTTTCAAATCCCCAAGAACAGCCACCATGTGAAAGGATTTTTTAAAAATTAAATCCCTCTTTCGCACAGCTGAAAACATGGGTTTTCCACCAGCATGAATTTGAATTTTCTCTTGTTTCCTGGCATTTGGCTGTTTTGCACTTTACCATACACTTTACACTGCTGGAAACAATAACCCTATTTAAATTTTCGCTGTGGCCATGAGACAGACCTTTTAAAACCTTATCGCAGCTGTTCAAATACAACATCATTGTCAGGTTAAGAGCCAGTGTCTTTTATAGCTGCAGTCTCCAGCTTCTGGGTTGCTGGAGAGTTTAAATATTACCTTCGTAATATTCGCTGCTTTCAAGGTCTGTTCGCAGCGTCCCCTGTGCCGGACGCAGCCCCTGCCCTCTCCGGGCACGCTACCCCGCCACCGAGGGCTGAGAGGAGAATCGGGCGCTGCGGCGAGAAGTCTGTTTAAGATCACGATCAGAGCCATTGCTAA
>NW_010396762.1:1483-4746 GCF_000710305.1 Buceros rhinoceros silvestris | reverse complement strand
TCCCTCCGAGTGCGGCGTGCCCCCCCTCGCTTTCTAGCAATTTCCTCTTCGTCCACAACGGCACGGACAACCCACAAAGCTTAAAGAAACAAAATACTATTTTCCTTGACGCAGTTTAAGGCTTGACTGTTAAATCTAATCAGGAATTTTATGCCCATCAAATGGCTCTCTCATAATCTTTATTTACACTTGAAGAAAAGGGGGTCCCAGAAATATTCCAGCTGAAAGTGTTAGCCCAGAGGTCTACAGCGGGTTTCGCCCAACAATAAAGTTAAAACAAAAAGCAAACGCTGAGCTGCTTTCCACGCCAGCCTCGCCGGTGCTAGAGGAGCTGACTGCTTGGCTCCTGATTAGACATGAGGGTTCTTTGATATTTTTAAGTGAAAATACGAATTTCTTGCATGTCACTACACGGCAACTCAGATGATGGCTGTGAGGAAAATGATTTAAGTATCGTATTCAGGACTGGCAAGCGACTCCGTATGACTCTTCGCTCACGATAAATCATGAGGGTTTTTAAAAATGGACAGCAATTTTTTATTGAAAATGAACAGTTGGAAAGTTTAAGTTTGATGTAAATAGAAGTTGAATAAACATGCGAGAGTCACGGGGGAACTGGGGACTTAGGCTCTGGGCGTTTAATGTCACTCTTGTTTTAAATCATATTAAAATGGAATCAAGTAATTAACATTAATAAATAAATCAATATTGTGCAATAAATGAGATATACAATCTACATTAATAAAAAGGTTTTGCTCTCAGAGCCCCATATTTTTCCGAACGGGGAAGGAAAAAAATCCCAACCAATGGGTCCATGCAGATGTAAATTACTGTTTGTAATAAAGCATAGGTGGACATTATAGTTTTCTCCTCTAGCAAATGTCAGGGCTAAAAACTTGAGGTTACCAGATGTGACAGCAGGGCTTAGTTTTCACTGCCTTATCTTCGTAACCTTATTACTAGTGATATGATTACCTTTTCTCTCGGCTGTGCTGAGGATTCTCATAGTTGCAATTTGCAGTGTTTGTGCCTCATTATGGGAGGGGGATGGGAGAGAAGTACGAAAGAGGCTAGATATTTTGCAGATGCCTTCACTAAAAAAGGTATTGCGAGAAATATCCTATTTTAAAACCAGACTAGAAAATAGTAACCTTTTAGTAAAACTCCTCTCATTTACCTGATTTCAGCATTTTATTTAGTGTATCTTTAAGGGCGAGGATTGTGTGTTCCATGTGATGCTGTTATAGCGCAGGGAGATCGAAGAATAGTATTTATTCAAAGGAAAAAAATGGATACGATATAGTGTCCTTTTTTTCTTTTAATAATACAAATGTCCCGTTGCCCGGTTTTCTATGCGCCGTATTTTCATAGGAAGAGTCGGCGTCTGGGCTGAGGGCTCAGATTCCTGAATTTTTTTGACTGAGGGTGGAGAACACACTGATAACATTATGCCTTTTCCTAAATATGAAAGCTTATAAAATAAACAAAATAGCACGCTACCCAGTTCTTCAAAGCTGTTATTTCTGAGCGTGGGGATTGCACAGTAGCTCTGACTGTACTCGCAGCTTCGCCTGAAGCTTCGTCCTTTCCTCTATTGTATTTCTATACTTCTGTGGACACAGAAGTGTGTATCTGGCATGATGAGATTTTAGCGTGTGGATTGGTCGCCGTTGCAGCCCCCGGCCTCGGTATTTGGGCTGCATGTTTATCTTTCTGCAGTTTCCTGCCGCATTCGTAGTTTAATTAGAAAATAAGCAAATGCCCTTTTCGTTCTCCTTAAAGGACAAGCCCAAAGACATGTGGAAATAGCTCACAGCCTTTTCTGTCTAAAGGAATGAAAAGGAGTGAAAAGAAAGAGAATAGGTTACAGACTCGCGCAGAATCATCACGTTTACACGACGACTTAAAAAAAAAGAGAGAGACTGAGAAAGAAGAAGAAGAAGAAGAAAGTGGCGTTTCCATATTTTGGTGTATCTTTTTAAATTAACAACACATCCTGGCTCTCATCACTCGTTCGCATTCGCTGAGATCGGCCTCACTGTCATTGCGACGGGTTAAAACACCTCGAATAAAGCCTAATGGATTTGGGGCTGGTGTGGGCTCTCACAAGGAGCACTCTCATGCCAAGAAAAACAAACACAAAAACTTCTCTAAAGGTCTCGCTCTCGAAATGGGTATCTCCACGGAGAGATGAGGGGATTTTCTTCGGGATCTGGTCGAGCCTGCAAAGGCTACCTTTGGCGTCAAAGATCCCAAGAATTTGAGATTGTACAATGCCATTTTATTACTGAAGGAAAGGCTATTTCTAGGAAAACGTTAACAATGAACTTCTAAAAAAAAAAAAAGTGGGGAAAAAAAAGAAAAAAACAAAACAAACAAAAAAACCCTCCAACTAACAACCCAGCAGACAAAGTGTCAACAAATGCTTTCACGAGAGATGGAGCTTTGAAAAATGCAGAATATGGCTGAACCAACGTGAAATAGATTTCGATGAATTCTGCGAATAAGCACAAAGCAGCGAAGCTCGCTCTTACATCAGATTCTGACCAAAAGTGCGCACTGGAGGGAAGAAATAGAACAGAAAACGAGAAAAATTAAGTGTGCACGGTCACGAGAGACTCTAGGGAATTAATAAGCTTCACTTTAGTTTTCTAATATCTAGTTTCATTTTAATAGATCTCCACAGTACTTTTAAGGAGAGGGATTTCATTCAGCAATATCTTGGTAAGGTGATGTTCGGATATTAAAAATATCTTCTTTTAGCTTTAATCTCTCTTTCTTTAAAAAAATAAGCACTATCAGGATTTAAGATTAATTTCATTTTTAAATAACTTATGTTTTAAAAATTATTCCTTCTGTATCTAGAAGTTTATTTGAGAAAATTCTCGAATAAGAATCGAAGATATACTGTGGAAACGCATGTTTTTTATACTACCTTTTTTCCATCCACATAAGGCTGTCCTTAAAGGAGTAAATAGATTTCCGTTCTAGGGAACGAATTCTAAGTATCACTCGGCGTTTTTTTCTTTTCTTAAAATTATGGGATATTTTTTAAAGCTCGGATGAGTTATAAAAGATTACGACTTAAAAAAAAAATCTTCTAAAGTGGCATATTTTCCAGCACGTCACGGTTATGGATTATTTGTTTAATAAATCTTTTTGATGCTTTATTTTCTCATTTGGAAAGCCCTGAAATCTTATCGTTACTTATATATTAGATATTTTATTAGCAGTGGAATTAGACGGAGAGCAGGCTGGAGCGG
>NW_010396762.1:986-1364 GCF_000710305.1 Buceros rhinoceros silvestris | reverse complement strand
GGTGGGCACTGCAGCGCGCGGGCGCGCCCTCCGGTGGCCGTCGGCCGCCGAGCACTGGGAATCCCCTCCTCTCCCGGATCCTACTCTGCAGCTCAATCTGCTCTCAGTCGCGGGTTTCTTTCTTTCTTTTTAAATAGAAACTTGAAACTGTATCATTGAGCGTTTGTGCAAGATTAATACCTGGGTGTTTCGGTTTGCGCGGCCCTCTTTTGCGGAGTCCTAGCATATTAAAGGCGTATTAATCCGCTAAGAGAGACTGTTAAATCTCTGCAGGGAGCAGAAAAATCAAACGACTCGTTCTCGCCCTGTGGATTAAGGCTCGGGAGAGACGCGAGAATTTTGCGATAAGGTCAGGCCAAATGCTTTGAGAAATTCCCC
>NW_010396762.1:0-842 GCF_000710305.1 Buceros rhinoceros silvestris | reverse complement strand
GAAACGCACATCAGCAGAAAAACTGCATAGAAATATATTATTTCTCCCTAAATTACGAAGCGTTTCCTACATCCTCCGCTTTTTTTTTTAAGCAAAAAAAAAATTTTGTTTGTTTGTGGGTTTGGGGGTTTTGGGTTTTTTTTAAGCTATAAAAAGGGAGAATTTGGGCAAAATCCCGGGGCGCGGAAGAGAAAGACGAGGGAAGCAGGGCACGCTCCCCGCACGCCGCAGAGAGCTCACCTCGACCCAGCTGCGATTTTCTGTGCGATTTTCTTTGCTAATATGGCCAGCTATGCGGTAATAAGCGTGTGTGTGGTTGTGAGTGTGTGTGTGAGAGAGAGGGAGGGAGCGAGACAGCGAGAGAGAGTGGGTGGTGGTTGAAAATTACAGAGGAACCTTAAGGCGCCTAATTATTCAGAAAGGTTAAAGGTGATGACCTTGACATTTTGGAAGTTCAAAGGCATACACTTATGTTTTTCTTGCTAAAGGGTTTTAAAATTTTTTTTTTTGTCAGGCCTCTCTCCGCTTCCATGTCTCGATTTTTTGAATTCTAGGGCTTTTCCTCTCTTATTTGGGCACTTTTGCCTTCACTGTGTGCGAGCGTGGCGAGAGCCGCTTCGTCCTATTCAAAAAAGGCAAATTCTTTTCTCACTCTTTGCCTTTATTGCACATTGCGGAAATCTCTTTTTCACCCACCAGAAGGTGAATAATATAACCCAATTAAGCTGTTTAGAACCTCTGGTTTTATGGTGTTGTCTAGACAGTTCAAGGTTTTGTAAACAGCCCCGCCAGGTCACGCAGGATAAAGCGGCGAGGCGCGGCGCGGCGCGGCGCGGATCTCC
>NW_010396761.1:9177-23297 GCF_000710305.1 Buceros rhinoceros silvestris | reverse complement strand
ATATTTTATTTTAAAAATCTATTAATCACTTAGATAAACACAGTGAACTAGGCATGTCTTTCCTTCTTGCCATACAGACACACAGGTTAAGTGGAGCTGATTATTGATCAGGGTGCCCTGATCCTGCTACTGTTGACAAAGGTATTTATTACTCAGAAGCCTCAGGCTTGTGTTTTTCCCTTCAGAATGGGCTCTTGTGTTGTTAGGGTGAAAACAAGAATTGTAAAATTGTATGCTTCTGTTTTAATTATAGTGATGTTAAATACAAAATATAAAACCATTTGAACTGATGCTTGGAGATAAGTTTTATCATGCTAGAAAGAAGGAAGGGAAAGGCTCAGTTCCACAGGCATCACTGGCAGAACTTCAACCTGCTGTCATGTTTGCATCTGCATGCTTGCCATTAGTTCAGGTGGGTATAATTCATTTTTCTTTGCATTAAAACTCTTGAAATGTTGGAGCTTAACAGAGTTCTTCAGTTTGGGGCTGTTGTCTTTGGCAGAAAGGTGTAAGTTTTGTTCTTAACTGCCTAGCTATGAGGTTCTATAGAGTTATGGTGTTCTGCAAAAATGGCAACCATAGTGTTGTAAATGGACAGGTGCTTGTTAATAGTGTTTTAGTATTGTGTCTGTGCTTTTATGTAAAATAGTCAAATGTGTGACTATGGTTGACTTTATGAATAGTGAGGAAGTGGTACTTGCTACGCTTTTGATTAATATGAAGTGGGTCACTTCAAAAGCATTTGCTGATTACAATATGGCACTAGTATAGTAATTATCCTCTACAGCTGCAAAAAGTTTGTGTTATTCTAGATATTTGTGCATAAAATACTGGGCTTTTTGAATTTTTATTCCGTGCTAATTCTCATAAATCTGTAGCGCAACTACTCATCATAGAAAGAGAAAAGGACGCTTTGGATGTTAATGCTGTGAAAAGGCGATCAATAGAAACGGGAAAAAATACCCATAAATGATATTTGTACGTAAAGAGGATCTAGTGGCACTTATCTGCTCTGTAAGGCAAAAATCTTCTGGATGTAAATACTTTTTATGTACTTTGCTATCAGACACCAACTGATTAAAATCCTCACTCTCTGTCATCCTCATTGCAAAAATGGTTGTTGAAACCAGATCTTTAATCATCCCTATATAAGTATTTCTAAAACAGGCTGTTGCTTATCAACCCATGTTTCTGTTGACTCTTTCCTGTCATTAAGCACTGTTTTACTGATCTAAAGATGTGTACAGTGTCTCCTGATGATTTAGCCCAGCTTTTTCCAGACATTACTGCTGCTTTGGACCTGCGGGTCATGCTTCTGGTTGGCAGCTGTGGCAGTGACGTCTCGTGTGGTTCAAGGACATTTGCTTCTGTTTGGCATCCCCTCAACGGGCTACTGAGTTTAATGAGAATGATGCCTCTGACAGTATTTGGCTCTTAGTTAATGCTGAATTTGATCCATTATTAAGGAATAACATGGATATCATTATAAATTTAAGTTCCTTTTTGTGAGCAGAGTAATGCAAGTTCCCTGCCTCTTATGATAAAACATAACAATTCAATAAACTTCATATAATTTTTTTCCTAAAAGAGAATTACTGTTGGTGTTATAGCTTCTGGAGAAACTGGCTGCTATCTTCCTTCATCTGCAGGCAAAACACCTGCTACTTGTAAGCAATTGTTAGTTAAAATCACTTGAAAGTTTGGCATTAGTTTTAAAGGCAATTAAGCTATGGCATTAAGTCACATTTGTTTCTCCTGTACTAAAAGTTCAATAACCTAGTGTACGTTGATATGTACCACATTTCATAGTTGAAAGCTACAGGTCAAATATAAAGACACTGTAATAACAGGTAATAAAATACAGAAATAGCCTGGCCTGTCAAGGCCTGGACATGCAAAGCGGTGCAGGACTGCTGGGCTTGTGGCTCTTGCATTTCTGTCAGCACAATTCTGCCGGTTAGTTGTAGGTATTGAAGGCCTATCTAGCTGAATAAAGAAACATATTTGTGACCTGTTCTCCATTTGGCAGAAGGAAAACAAGGTTCTGTGTAGTTGGTAATGGCTATTTTTGGCTGCTTTCAAAGTTGATTGACAGAAGAATATGTTCTTGTGAATAAATAGCAATTCAGATTGCTGTAACCACTCACACAGTACTTTTTAGCTGGGAAGAGAAAGTACCCTTTATAAGGATCATGACTCCATATGGATCCTCTCATTTTTTATACCTTTTAAAAAATAACACATCTTGTCCTATAAAAATGCAAGAGTGCTGCTTTCCTGAAATATGTTGCACATTTCAAAGGCTTTTGGTATGAATTCCTTGATGTCAAGGACAGTGACTGGTATAGAAAGAGTTAAGTACTGAAAAGGAGAATATAGATTACTGTACTGGAGGCATCTATCACAGCACTGGGTGAAATAAAGAAAGTTCAAGAAACAGACATTGCATCCAACAGAAAACCAATCAATTTTAGATCTATATATAACACGGCATATATATTATTGAACTAAAAGGCATCTGTCTTCCAGTCAATACTTTTATAAAAAATATGCCATAGGAAGGTTTCTTTAGGAGGAGATAGTTTGTGAATAGCACTCTTGCAGCTGGTCAGGGGTCTCAAGTATTTATAAAATGCAGTTAGTGTTTAAGGTGTACTCCTTTTGATCGAAGAGGATTTTGGACTGACTCACCATGCAGACACACATCTGTTAAATGTCAGACATGAGGTAGTAGTACCTAAAAACTCCCAAAAGAATAATTTTACATTCCCCACAAGTCACAACTCGCATCATATTCAGCTTTCTGTTGCATAAGGATTTGTTCTTAACAGGTTGTATATATGTGTGTGACAGCAGGGGCAAGAATGATTATGATGAGTGTTGCTGTCAAATCATTATTATGCTTACTACCATAAACAGCACCTGCCTGCTACTTTCCTGTAAACAGCTGGGATCAATTGAAATACATCCTGACAGCAATACTGAGATTAATAATTACTCGTTATAAATGCAGAGTTGTGGCTTGCTTATCTTTTATGAGTGTGGTGCAGTAGTGCAACATTCTGTGTTGGCTAGCACACTGACTGTAAACAGAGAGAAAAGCCCAGCAGATGAAAGTGGTTTTACTCTTTTCTGAGAGTGAAACAACGTTGAATGAACATTCTAGCAGCTGAAGCTTTCAAGGAGTAGCAAATGCCATCGGTTAATTGGCCATTATTTCTCTGTCATGAACATTGAATCAAATAAGATTAATTAGTTATCTCATTCCAAATTACTGACTGTGCATGAGATGCAGGTCTGGTGGCTTTTTTTCGTGTGCTTGCAGGTGAAATACTCTGGATTTTGTGTAAACACTCGTGTTCAGGCTGCACTGAGCTTGTTAGTGGTAAAAGTATATCCTCTCTTGTGCTGCTGGATCTGTTGAGTAGCAATAAAACGGTGGTGAAAATTCTATATCCCTGATTTCTTTAAAGTTGCAGTTCTTCACATTTTGTTGTGTGACATCAGAACAAAGGCTTTTATAGACTTAATTGCAAAGAGAGAAAGGGAATGGGGAAAAGGGACAGTGGCATGTAATTGGTATTTTTTCTTCTACTCAGTTTAACAGAGGCAGTTTCTTGTCATGAGTCTATTTATCAGTGTTTTCCTGCTCTGATCAATTTACTTTCTATTTTTGTAAAAGAATTGTGTCTTCATTCAAATACAATAATGAATTGATAATTCCCAGTTCCCTGTTTTTCTGCATGAAACTATGGTGCGTAGAAAAACTTGGCTGCTGTTGGACTGCAGTCACTAGTAAATATCCAGGCACTGCAGTGGCAAAGAGCATGTTCACTACAGGGCAGCCTATGTACACTGCGGTTAACTGGAACTTTTGTTTTCCACAAGTTGTCTTTTAACATAAATTCTGCTTGTGCTTAGAGGCATGCAATTTGCTTTTTGAGATCTGCTAAGATGGCTATATGAAAGACGTTTGTGGTAGTCTTTTGTGTGAATTTACTTTGTGGGTTTTTTTTCTTGTTAATAAAATAATTGACAAAAAATCATGTTCACTGTGTTTTCCAGAGGAAATCACATGAATGTACTTTAGCAAGCATTTTTGCAGGAAGTGAAGATTTTCTGTTATCCTTTGGGATTAGAACACTCGATTGTTCTTCCATGTAGTGAATGTTTTCTATGCCCGCCTATGATGACTGATGTCACACTCTATCAGGGTCACAGTTTTACTGTTTTTCGGGTCTAGGGAAGTCGTGGAGTCCATATGTTAGTCCAATCAAGAAACATAGTGTTTTTATAGAGTCAGATAATTACCTCCTATAGTTCTGTTTTCACTGGCAGAAAGTAGTTTTTAGACAACATTACCTGACCTCCAAGTTCTGGTATTTTTTAGGTTTTCCATCAAACCCAGTCTGTTCCAAATCCCTTCTGCATGTTCTTAATTCCTCAGTTCTAATGACCCACATCCGTCATGGTGAATGTAACAGTAATCCAGAAATGTTATAGAGGCAGCAGTCACATAACAACTCACTGAAGATAAAGGAACTGTTTCTAAAATTAGATCAGTTACTTTGTTATTTAACTGTAGGTAGGTTTACATGGAAAATCTTGCTTTTTAACTCTATAAAATGAAAAAATTATTATCTTAATTTTACTACTAGAGGAATAACTGACTATGTAGGGGTTGTGAGGAATAAGATACAAAGAAATCTTACTAAATGGAAAAAGAGCACAAGGTGAGATATGATTAAGAAGATGTAGCTATATTCCTTCAACCAGAGATTAACGGGAGATTAAAGGATAGCAATACCTTATTAACTGGTCTGTACGTATATGCTGAGATATGCAATTTTTAATGTTAAAAAAATTTCTATGGGAAAATTTTCCTTTGGATTGGAAGGAACAATGCCTCTGCCAGAAACAAGGAATCCTTGGTTGCAGAAAAAAAAAAAAAAGAAACAGATTCTCTTGCTCACCAACCTTTCCCTTTTAAGCTGTATTAAGTTTAGATGGAGTACCTGCTGTCACTTTATAGAACCTTATAAATAACAGAAGTTAGGAAGCCATTGAACTATTGGATGGGAGAAACAGAGGCTTAAGCACCATAGAAAAGATGGATTGTATCTCTGCCTAAAGACATATTAAGCACCACAGTCATTAATGAGAGATTTTCAGCTATAGATCTATATTCATTTGAGTAACAAATATCACTTGGAATTACCTAAGAGTCCTTGCTTGTCTCCCAAGACATAGCCTTAGCATATTGCTGCTGATTTTTGGCAGCATGAGACACTCCTTGCACTGATGCTACTGAATTATTCTGGTACATACCACTTCTGAGTCAAACCAGTTTAAGGTGTGAGAGGAGAATAAGGCTCAGTGACTTCAGGAAGAGTTTATGGGCAAGAGTGCTGTGGTGTTCAGTTCAGCCCCAGGATTTCTTCACAGGTCAGTGAATATGGCCATTGCTTATGTCATTTCAAGGAAGGGAAGTTAAACCGCAAATGTGATGATGTTAATTATCATTCAATGGGATATTATTAGATCATACAGTTAGTTAACTTTCCTTATAGGAAAGTACTGCCACTTCTTACTGTCTTTCTAGGAAGAGGAAAGCTGTGAGAGCACAAGCCAAATTTCTTCCCAGCAGGTTAAACATCTCTTTGAAATATTTTAACAGGAAGTGATTGTCAAAGGATGAGATGAGGGTGATGGGGGGGTGGGGTGGGGAGGGAATGTAGTTTAGAGTCTATTCCTTCATTAAAAAAATGTAGTCTCAATGTTCATTTAGGAAAATAGTTTCTTTTTCATAATATTTTACTCTGGTCTCTGCAAACCTTGCTTTTATATATGGAATGCAAGAAAAAACCGCCAATCTCTCTCATCATTTAGCAGCTGTTAGGTTTACTGGACAGTAGCTGTGTTTTTTTCATGCTATTGTCTGTCTTACTTGCCTTATATGTGCACTGGAAATGGATAATATTAATAGAGCTCTGTTAGCGTACACAGGATCCAGCTTTGGCTCGCTCTTCTCCCAAGTACATCAGTAACTTTTATGTATGCTACTAGTAAATTTGTACATACGTTTGCTGAAGGCTTAAGTTCTTGTCAATACTGACACTGTTTTATCCATTCTTTCAGTGGATGGATGAGGCTATAGACAACAGGCATGATATACTACCTTTTTGAAAAGATGGCAGTTTTTCAAACTCAGGCTCATAATGTTGAAGTTCATTAGACTGTATAAACAACTTGGACTATATGTTTACAGAAGATGTCATGCACCCAAATCCCACCTGTTTGTGCTTTAGGGGCTAATTTAAAGTTGCATTACAAAACCTCTGCTCATCTTTCTCACCTAATCATATACTAAAGTGCACTGACTGTGTTTTTATCCTAAAATTTCCCAGGAGTCTGAATTTTTGCTCATTAGCCTGCCCACTATCAGCCTGTACTGCTTTGGTCCCTGGAAGAGGCTTTCCTAACTGGCATCAGACCGTGAGGAAGGTTTGCACTGTCCTCCTTCCTTCATACAGTAGCTCAGTGTTTAGAGCTCTTATTGATTAGATCCTGTCTTGTCAGACAGGATCAATTCCTTCTGCTGCCATGAATGATGTGAAGACAATTCAGGTTCCTCTTATGCCCCAGAAATATTCCTTAGCATCTGAGCTTAATTATTTTTTCAAATGGAAATAGTATCTTCTCTTTATGAGTGAACATAGAAAACAGTTGACAGCCATTTATTTTACAACAACCTTGTAAGTATTGAAAACCTCTAATTTTGTTTTTCTAGAATAAATCAAAGGTTAGTCTTTTTCACGCTTTAATCCCAAATAACAGTTTTTCTAAATCTGTTTGCATTTTTGTTGGTTTCCTTTTGGACTCTTTTGAATTGCTGTATGTCCTTGTAAAAGTTATTAGCTAAGGCAGGGCATATTCTTTTTATGAGGGCTCAAAGCAGTAAATAAAAAGGAATAATTACCCCCATATTACAGAAAAAAATACAGTTAATATATTTCAAGCTGATTTTTCACTATTTTAGAGTGCATTTTTCATTGTTGATGCCTTACTCAGCTTATGGTGCTTTGCTGCTTCTCCATAGTGCCTAACTTAGGCAGATCTTCCCAATTTCATATTTGGGCATTGGATTTCTTCACCCTAAATACAGTGTTAACTGTGTCTTCATGAATCTCAGCTTCTGATTATGAATAACTTCTGCAGATGTTCAGAATTATCCTGAAAATACAGGTGAAATCAAAGTGCTTGTGACACTTCTAAGCTTTGTTATCTGCAAATCTGTTGTTTTCTATTTTCCCTCTTCTTTACATTTTATGTTACATTCTGTTGTTCAGATCATCACTGAAAATACTTTCTAGAAATAAGTTTTTTTGGCTGTTGTTGTTGACTGTTTGAAATCTCTTTGAGTTTGACATGGAACCACTGAAAACTCTACTCCAGAGATTTTTCTCCTATGGCAGATTTTTCTCCTAGGCAGTTGTTCTCCTATGTCTCAGGGAATTAATCTAGACCAGATTTTCTTAGCATGCTTATGAGACTGCCATAGAGAATATATATATATATAAAAGTAATGTTAGTGTTCATCACATCTATTGCTTCCCTGTTATCCATTAGCTTGCAACTCTGTCAAAGAAATAAATTATGGTTTTATACAACTTTTTTTCTTTAAAAATCCATGTCATATGTTTTTTATCATCTTATTATTCTTGAGGTGCGTATAAGTTACTCAATAATATGTTCCAGAATCTTTTCAGGGATCAGTTAGGCTGTCTCAAATTGCCCAGTCCCTTCTTTGTCTCCTTCTTAAAGATTGTACTGTGATTATCCTTCTCCAGTCCCCTGACACTTTCTGGTCCACTGTGAATTTTAGAAAAATTTATTAAAGTTTGAGAGACTGTTTCAGCTGGTTCACTGAGTCCTCAGGACTGAATTTTATCAAGCCTCACAAACTAGTGTACATGAAATTAATCTAAATATTCCTTAAGCTATTGTTTCCTAACTTGGCCGATATTCCTGTTCGCTTTTAAAATATTTGATTACAATTCACCTTTTTGGTGTAGAATAAAGCTGTTTGCTGTGTCAACCTTTTCCTTATAATAACTCACCTTCCTTTCCTATGAAATGGTCAACCTGTATTTTCCTCTGTTTTTTCTTTTTGGGACCTTTTCCTGCTTCTGTAGTAGTTGATTGGCATATTTTTATTTCAGCTCTGTTTGCTTGTGCTTTATATTCATTGTACATTTTATATAGTTCTTTTTGACTTTCAAAGTTCTTAAAAAGGTCTTGAAGTAATCATTAAAGTCTTAATATTTTTTCTTCTTATTGAATTACTTGGAAAATGTGATTTTAATATAGTGTCCTTAAGAAATTTTCATTACTGTTTAGTATAGTGGATGCAGTCCTAGTGGAGGATCAAACACAGTTTTACTTTAAATTTTGCTGGGGAGAAATGCTATTTAATTGCACTTGAAATAGTAAAGCTATGAATTCCGTGATGAAGTAATAGATTCAAACTGTCTTCCACTTTCTCCCATCAAAATCCTCAAATTAAGTTTTGATAAGATATGGGCCTTTCCCCCTTCCTTTGTATTCTGTATGCGATTTCTATGTAAAAAACATTGTATTGAAGTAATGACTTGTGGCTTTGTCAGCATTTTTGAACATAAAAACATGTACTTTCTGCAGCCTGTATAAAATTAATCAACCAAATAACTTGGCCTTTTCACAGTATCGGGGATTCACCTAAATTCCCAGCTACTGCTGAATCACCTGGTATTGCTGGGTTTTTTGTTGGTTTTTGTTTGTTGTTTTTTTTGTGTAGCTTGGGTTGTCTGTAATTACTTTTATATCTATTGCAGAGCTCATTCAAGCCTTCTTAATAAGATAATAAAATTGAAATGTGCTATCTCCAAAGATGAGGGTTTTGGTTGGGGAAATTGCTTCTTGGGAAGTGGAGAAAGTGAGAAGTGGAGGTAGGATGTGATTCTGTTTGAAAAGCCCTGAAAACAGTGTCATTGCCTTTCCTGCTGCCAGGGAATTCCCTTTTTATAGGAAATACAAAGGATGGAGGGGGTTTCTCATTGGTTACAGACACAAGGAATTCCCTCAAATACTTTTCTTGCAAGTGATATCGACTACCTTACATCCTGCAGCAGACAGGGCTCTAGACAAAATAAATAGAAGGGTATCATTTTACTTCCTTTTGGCAATTGATTGTTTTAGGTAGTTTTCTGCCTGCATATGCCTGGTGTGTTCAGCTTAGTCAGAAATATGCAGGTTATTTTCTTGTTACTTCAGATGTGCGGCAATAGATTTCTCTGCAGAAAACTACGTCCCCGAGTCAGTCAAGCATGTGAGCGTGAGTGTGACAGTTCTTTACTATAAATAGGTGCTTTTTTGAAACAGAGGCCTCAATTTGTGTGCTTACCTTTTTGCAAATTGAGTCCATAGCAATGACCACAGTAAATTGTATGAATCATGAATTTTCTGATATTTCTGTCTGCTGCCATTTTCTAAATCAAATAACCTGACACTTCTTTTATTTTCACATTTCATTGTTAGGTTGGCATTCTACACTAGAGGTGAATTCTTTTTTTTTTTTTTTGGTACATCATCTTTAAAAGTGTCCTCCTTAGATATCTTGGCTTGAAAAAGTGCTATGCATAATGAACTTGTTGTTGGGAAAACTTTATGCTATAAAATTGATGTAGGGGACAACTTTTTCTAATGATTTAATACCAAAGGGATTTTTTAGAAGATCAGATGATATTAATACACTAGATTATGTTTATTGAGATTCAGCAACTATTAGAATGGCTAAATTTTCTTGAACATGATGATAGATTTATTATGTCACCTTTACAGCAATTTCTCTTGGCTGCATTAAGCTTTAAATTTAAATATTTTGTTTGGGAAGAGTAGGCGTCTGTCCTCAATTCCTCTTCAATTCTGGGTGGAAAATTGCTGCGATCATCCATTTTGTAGCTAAAGTCAAAGAACAGTGGGAAAATTGTCAACTAAGACAATTATCTTGTGCGTTTTTTTTAAAAAAAACAACAGATCCTTTTCTAAAATGCTGTATTTGATATAGCATTAGATGAACTCTGATATATAAATGGAGACAAAGTTCTGGGCAGATCTGCCTGGGCAGATCAGCTTGAAGGGTTGAGGTCTGTAGTTCAGAACCTCAGTGTCACTTTTGTCTTTTTAATTCAGTTTTATTTGGGTCCTAGTAAGGACGAAGATGTCAGAAATAGGAAATATACTTCAGTAGAAGTATCCAGCAAGGCAGGTGGAGAACTGAGACCATGGTGAGCAGCAGGATGTTCCAGCAGTATCTACAGGTATTGTACTTGTGTCAGCAATGCTATGCATGTCCAGCTTTGATGGATTTTGCTCTTGCTGTTCCTGCCGTCAGTGGAGCCTGTGGTTCTCTTATGGGAGAAAAATAAGTTTCTTTGTACAACTGTCAGCCTTACACTTCTTGACACGTCTATGATTTGCTTGTACTGAAGGTACTAGAGGTTTTGCATGTTATATGTTCGTATACACTTTGTCACTGTGCTGAGAATCTGGCAATTAACTGTCAGTTTGCACCATCTTCATTTTTGAACTTTAAACTGAAGGGAAAAGCAAAAGGTAAAACATTGTAATACAATAACTAGATGAATTAAATATAGGGAAAGCATAGAAGAAAAGGGGGCAAGAGATATTAAGTATTTATCAAGTCTTGCTTTATACTGCTTATTTTGAGGTGAGCTCTTTACAAGAGTAGGCTGCACACCATCGAAAGGATTTCACTTACACTGACAGGTTTTGATTTTAATTTTTTACAGGGTTTTTTTTTCAAGAACAACTGAGATTTGTAACTTTTATAAATCTAGGAGAGCGTAGTATAAATGGTCCTTTCTTCTTTTTTTGAAAAAACTTACAGTAGTAAAAGCAGGTGAAGATGGAGTATGCAGAATATTTAAAACATTTGTCTTATCCTCATTAATAAAAAAGTTTTATCTGTCTGTTTACCAAACTTCAGATTTTGTTTGTGCAGTGCACAGCTGCTTTTCTATTTACTTACATGCTAAGTGAGCTAAACTTGCACCTTCTTCAATGAGACCCACAGGATAAGCTTTCAACCTCAAGTTGGCCTTTGCTTATCCTGGTAAGAGCTTGAAGTCAATTTGTCCCACACAAAATGTGAAGATAAATAGTTTTATAGGCTTTTATTCCCCGCAGCTCATTGTTGTAGATTTTTAGCAGCTAAGTATTCAGCTTCGTGGTAGCTACTGAGAAGTCTGAATGCCATTGGATAGAGCTCCATCAGGAACTCATAACTACAACAAATCTTTGGTATACCAAAGGTAAGTTAACAAGCTTCCTCTTTTCTGGAGGAAAGATTTTTAGAGCAAGAGGAAGATCTATATGTCTCTCACTGACGACACTACCTAACTTATCTGATCATTGGACAATCCTTTTGAGTTTTGAGCTGTGGCATTTTGGCTCAAGCCTTGCAGATTGGGTGCAGGAGTATTTGAATACTTATTTGTAGGCACTGTATTGCATGGCTCACTGCCTAGTGTAACTCTGTGATGGCTGAGACTGGCTGTGCCCTCATTTTATGTCCCTGCTCGTCGTCATTCCAGGTCTTGCAGACTTGTAACAACTTGCTCTCTATTTCTACCCTTTCCGCTGTTTTAATTATATTAAACTTTCAAAGAAAAAAGAAATTAACAGTGCCATAGTGGTAACTGTAGTTTATGTGTAATGTTGCAGTATGGCAATAAAAAATTAATATTTAGCCACTGCTCAGGGAATTTATTTTTCAGCAGAACCCTTTTGAGTACAAGGCTTTCCTGAAAGGCAGAGCCCAAGCGCTACTGAGGCATTTCATCATCTAATTTGCTCAAAATTTCCACCACATCCACTGCAGGACACGTCTAGAGAGGCACAGCAGTGCTACCCCATGAAAGGTTAAAAATCTGGGCGCTGTAGGATTACAGGGAGAAGAGATGAAAGGAGAAGCTTAAGTAGAACTCAAATCAAGAAATCCGTAGTTACCAACTTCAGGCTGCATTTGAAGAACCCTTTCCTTACTAGATTTTCACAGCCTCTTTTCAAAGTAAATGTAACTTGCCTATAGTTAGGCCTAATAGTTCAAAAACTTAACTCATCTTCGGTTTTGTCTGAGGGTGGGAGGAGCAGTTGAACTCTAGATTCCCATGTAACATACATTTGGTTGGTACTGGGTTAAAACATCCCATTATGGTATTTGTAGTACTGGGCTAAATTA
The DNA here is from genome assembly GCF_000710305.1 of Buceros rhinoceros silvestris. Classification (NCBI taxonomy): domain Eukaryota; kingdom Metazoa; phylum Chordata; class Aves; order Bucerotiformes; family Bucerotidae; genus Buceros; species Buceros rhinoceros. The sequence goes on along the minus strand of NW_010396761.1, from coordinate 10,996 downwards.
ACAGCATGAACACATTGCAACTAAACTGTCTTTCTAAGCATTGGTTTGCCTTACGTTGAGAAGAAAATGTTGAATGGCTTACAAAGATTTTGACTTCAGCGTGAATATTTCAGGGAGCTGAGAATGTAAAGAGAACTGGAATTTGACTTTGAAAGAAATAAGAGAATTCTGCCAACTATCTAATCAAGAACCACATAAAAGATATATAGGTGGATAGATAACTATTATCCAGTAGTATGCTGGAAAAAAATATATGCCTTTCTTCATCAAAACATAATTTATTGCAGTAGAAAAAAACCTTTGAATATTTGTCTTTTTTCTCCCCAGTCCCTCTCCTTCTTTTTGGTGAATAGAATAAATGGCCTGAATAGAAAAAAAAAAACAAACAACAAACCCCACAAGAAACAAATAATCATAAAATATTTTCAACAAAAATAGCTTTACTCAGAAGGTAGGTATGATCTCTAGTCTTTATCTAGCTCTAGTTTCATATTTAGAGGCCCCAATCGCTTCTGCTTAACACTTGCTGTAGCTGTTTTCAATCCCATTCATCCCTGTGCCTGAATATTTTTTATGGCCCTGATCTTTTTCAGATAATCACTTCCAGGGCCACAGGTCTTTTAACAATATACCTTTACAGCATGCATTTACTAATTTTCCAAGTGGAAGAGATTGTCACTAAGCAGGAACATAATGCAGGTCATCAGTAGGTATCTTGGGAAATATTTTTTTTGCTCTGTAGATAACGTGTCTGTTTAAGCAACGGTCTCCATCGGTGAACCTGTCTTTGACCTGATAATTCTCTTCAATGAGAATTGGATGTTCTGAGTAGAATGCAATAGCACATGTCAGACTTCAGTCTGCTAACACAGATGCTAGAGGAAGTAATGAAAACAGGAGCATGGAACTAAGGCAAGATAAGTTATTTTCAGTATATTTTGGATTAATCTAATTGTGTCAAAATTGTTATATTAAAGAGCAATCTGCTGTGAAATTTAAAAAGCCTGGTTTTCCCGAATGTGACAATGCCTTGTGAAAATGAACCCTGTGGAATGGAGTGTTAGAGCTTCTTAGACATCCTTGGTTTTATCAAAAAAAAGAGCCCACTCTTGCCTCATGTTTAACAAGTGGGATTTTAGATGTCCAACAGCTGGCATGCATGTTCTGAGGGGTAAAGAAACATCTTTCAGGAAGGGAAGGAAAAAAGGTGAGGACCTCCCTGGGAATAGGAATTTTTAAATCTTCCTTAGAAAAACTAGCAATGCTGCCTCCTTTGCCTTTTCTTGAAACCTTTTAGAGCTCCCTGCAAGGGATAAAACTGCTGCAGAGACTCCTAGTGTTTCTGGGCTGTGGCACAGTCAGAAGCTTGACTGTGTACGTCAGTGTTACCTTGGCTGGGAACATGTATGTTTATGGGGGCTTGTTGTGGTCTCACCAAAGGGGTGAACGAGGCATTAGAAACTGTATAGAATTGTGAGTTTGAAAAGGCTACATATTTCTCTAAAGAAATTTTCAACTGGAAACCCTTTTACAGTGATTACATATATGGTCCCCCTACTCTAAAATACTCGTACCAGATGTTACCAGATGTGCTCGGTTGGCATAAGTGGCTGTCACTGACTAATTTTAGAGTACAAGAAGACAGACTATATTCCTCCCTAACAATGTGTTCTCTCAATTTTTTTCTAGAAGTCGTAGTCCCAGCTTTGCCACCTGCTAATGCTCCTGAGCTGCAGTTACGCTATATGCTGAGTGAATGCAAAAGAAGACAATGTGCCCTACTTTAAGTTCTAATTTTACGTTGCTTATTTCAACACTC
>NW_010396761.1:1434-9055 GCF_000710305.1 Buceros rhinoceros silvestris | reverse complement strand
CTCTTTCAGGGATTAAACCCCCTATTTTTGGATGCCCCTGTTTCATACCTCACTTTCAGTAGTTTTGCATCTGTATTAACATAGAGTGAGCATGGGATGAGTTTGAGTGGCCTTCTGTTATTCTGGGTTATAATTAATTTACTCATCTGCCAAATAACTATCTTTTTCTTGCTGGTGGGTGGTTTTGGTTCAACATGCTTTATGGTTTAAAGTTTGCTCTGCCTTCTTTGTATTGGATGTACATACTGACAACTGCTCAAGCTGAGGCACATGAAGGAAACTTTACCTTCAGACAGTTAAGATTTCTTTTTCTAACTTTATGTTCAGTTCTATATCACACCATTATTATCTAGACTTACATTCTGTAGTATTCATTCTGTCTTAAAATTTTGACAGCTGTTTTAGATTTTTAAAAAATAATTATTTTTTTATTACTCGATATTGCTGAGCTTGATATTTTCTAACAGCTTTTATCAAATACAGAAGGTAAGGCCTTTCAGCTTTTTAATTCCACACCATCCCCCGCCTCCCACCATGTTCTGCAGTTTGATATTTCTTCCAATATTGGTATTCAGTGAGAGCATAAACAATATCAATTTTCCCTTCCTGCCCCAACCCCCTGTTTGTTTGTTTATTTGTTTTTTACAGGTAGGTGTGTGGATGAAGAACAGAACAGTTTTCCTGGCAGCACTGTTGTATGGCAGCAGGAAAGAGAAAGATAATATAATATACACACACTAGTTATTTGAACAATACAAGCAGGGGAACAATGAATTTCTTTTAGCCACCAGGGAGCAATGAATTTGTGTGATTTGACTGCAGGTAACATTTCTGATGTAGTCTGGGTTTGAAAAAAAATTTTTCAAACTTGGTGTATATGCTTGGAGTTTGAGGTTTTGTGTCTTTTCCACTCAAATCAGCATAACCTTTTCTTGGATCAAACAATGCTAACCTTAGACAGTTACAAACAGACTTAGAATAAATTAGCTCATAAACATTTTATTCCCATCCCTTAATGGAGAATGCTTCACAATGAACTGTCAAATATGATGAGATTTTTCATTTTATGGCTCACTTTATCTACAGTCTAGTAATTGCGCTTTCAATGGCACAGTATTTGTGTGGAGCAATGGTGACATTCAGTGCCCAGTTAGACTGCAACATGAGTAATCCTCTGCAAACGTTGCTTAAGGGTCTTATAATTCATATTCTCTTGTTTTACAATGGCAGGTATGAATTCAACAGAGAACCTGAATATGCAATAAGTTCATCTACATCAAATATCAAGTTGCTTGAAATACTGAATGTATTTTCCAAAGACTTGAACACATAATGATCTGTAAATATTTTCCACCTAGCAGTGCTGAGTACTGCACCTGAGGACATGGGATTTTATACTGTTTTGGGAAACAATCTGGAAATGAACTGCATTATGTATGCAAACTCCTTCTTGGTGAAGGGTTATTTGTAAAAAGCTTTACTGGTGAGCACTGAAGAGCTATGTAGTCTATCAAGAGTCACACACGTGATGATTGTGAGTGTATTGTATGTTAAACACTATTATACAGAGCTTTTAAAGAAAGCTACATTTTAGCTGGGGAATCCAGTTCTGTTTAAGTGAAACAGAAAGCAATTCAACTCCTTTTCCCTTTTGAATTAGCCTGTGTAGTTTCTTGGTATTAGGAAGGAAAGTTGAGCATCACTTAGGCCCTGTCTGTGGATCTTGCATGGGGTAGTCTTCTAGTGCTTAAGTCCCTCAATGTTCCAGGTAAATCTAACGTACTTTGAAATGGCCATACACTTAAAATACGTAGATATGGGTGCTGCCTTCCTGAAATGCAACTGTTGCATGAGATTGCATTTAATATCCTCTTGGTTAGGATATTTGCTCAGTATGTGGAAGACCAAAGCTTAATGCTTCATAGGCCCAAAGACATCCAAATCCCCATTTGTTACTTACCAATGTAGAATCTTTCTCTCAGACTATATGATGGATGGAGAAGGGAAAACACTTTTAACTATGCCAGTGTGCAAAATGTCCACTGGGCAGGAAAAAACCCAAAGAACAGAGCTTCAAAAAACAAGTTTAGAGCTCTGACCTGGGCTTCAGTTCAGCTTGAGGACATGAAAAGGCTTTGATGACACTATTCACCAATTTATTATCACAAAAATAGAGATTTTGAAATCTAGCTCTGAGATATCTCTGAAATGATGTTTTTAATCCCAGCTTCCTTCATTAAACAACCTTTACATCCTTCAATCTTTGCTTACCAAAACATATTCAAGATTGCACACTCATCAGAGCAGCAACAAAGCTAGCATTTGATTAACACATTAAGACTCTTCTATTAGGCTTCCCTACGCCCTTCTGTCCCCCTGCCCCCTTGACTTGGAGTGTATTATGCTTTTATCACGCTCTTCAGCTCTACAGGCTAGGTTGCTTTGTTTCTGCTTTCTTTGCTAACTGGGGGCTTTGTCTTTAAAGTCATGGCCTGGTCTATACGCTTCAATGCTAACATCAATAGCCTATTAATCCCAGGTGTAAATCAGTTGAAATCAGTAGAGGTAGACTGGTTTAGATTTAGCTCCTTTTAGCTTCTTTCTTTTACAGCTGAGTAGCCCTGCTGATTTCTGTGAGGCAAATGAGGGCAGAATTTACTTCCTGCAGTCAGCCGGAGAGAGATGCAGCTGAGTGAGCTACCAACACCAACCAGACTGCAAGTGGTGGACTGAGCTTTCTCATGGTGTTATAGCTGTAAGAAGGTGGGTCAACTTCTATACTGTGTGGCTGATAGCTTAATCCGATCACAGAAGACCCTCTTAATCTCTCTGCTTAGTTTTGTTCTTGCAGTTGGAAAAAGGTTTGTGCCAGTCATCCCTACTTTGGCTGCCAGTTCGCAATCACTTGAGTTGCCTGTGTCTCACTGTTCAGCCCCATCCTTCCTAGGTAGTGTAGTTTCTGGTACAGTCCCTGCAGGGAGGCTTTGTCTCCCCAGACAAATGCACTGACCATTTACTGGCACCTCCACAGCCTAGTACCTAAATGTTAGTCCAGCCATGTACCCTGTTTCTGGGTCCATGTGCAGCCTGCAGCGTTGGCTTCATGGGCTGAATGTTATACTTGCCAAAGGTGGAGTCTAAGTAGCAGGTGCTTTTCTCAGGTGTCTTTGAACTGATGTTTTACTTCGAACATTTGATTAATATCAAATTAATTTACCTTAATAGCATGTGTTAGCAACCATAGGTCAGTACCACATCCTATTATATTTGCCTTACTCTTTTAAATAGGAGAGTTCATCTAGTGAATGGAAAGTTATTGAAGCCTGTAGAAGACTTTCAACTTCCTTGTAATTCATCACGTGTCAGCGAGAGAGGTTAATTTTGATGGCAGTTAATTTATGGCAAACATAAACAACAATCAAACAGTATTTGTATATTGGTGTTGACTACTGTGATTCAAAGGTAGCAATTAGCTTAACTGATAATTAATAGAAACAAATTGTAACAGTGAAAACTTGAACAAATTTAATTCAACCCCTCCAGTTTATTAAATGTAATAAAAATAATACTGACTTAATTGATCTTTAGCTGCTGTAAGTAACAACTAATGACATGAAATGGAGTTTAGATATTGGCTTCAGGGAATTATACTTTGTTATGTAATAAAATACAGTGAGATGCCCATAAGTAAGTTCTTTACGTTCACCAATAAAGGAATGATGTACTTTCACTGTGGCAGGATAAATACCTATAAACAATTAATATGGGGAAGTCTTCCTGATTTTAAAAGCATAATCCCTGGCAGCAAATGCAGTGGAGACTTATATTACTAAATTAAATGGTTATGGAAAGAACTTGATAGGGGTTATTCTGTTTAAGGCTCACTCAGATTGCCAAATCAAAACTCTAGTATCTCTGTCTAGTCTGGGATTTATTGATAATTCGTGTGTAGTTATTGATAACCTGACCGTTTAAAGTGTCTTAAGGGATGACTATTAATGTGATTTTTATTTTTTTGGAAGTTTTGTAATTTTATGTAAGAAACACTAACTGCACCATGAAGACCATTCTAAATAACTTTTGAGAAATTTTGTTCATGTCCTATTTTCTGTTAATAGTTATATTTTTGATGGGGAAAAGTTATGATTAGGCAAACATAAGAGATTCAGGCAGTCACAACCAGCCGGGCCTATGTTTCATCACGCTGGAAGCTGAGTACGACAGGAGGTGGTTAGTTGCCATTAATTTTGTGTGCATGTGTCATGAGATATATCGATGTTTTCAGGTTTGTGAAGGAAGAACAGATTAATATATTGAAAATTATATGGCACCTAGATAAATTCAGCAATTTTATTTACACTTACAATTCAAGCACAAATTACTGTTCAGAAAGAAAATGAGGAAAAAACCCTTCTCCGTTCTTTCTGTGGCTTCTAACAAGCAATTTAAAATTAACCCCGATTTTATCATTAAACAAAAATCACTTTGTTTTTCATTAGACTAACAAGGAATGTGAGTATTTTAAGTATTACTCTGATTCACAATTAAAATTCAATAAATTAACCAGCAATGATATTAAATTGAGTCATCAGGTGGGCAATTTTACCCACTCAATATTGTGGCTAACCACACTATGTGGTTTCTAATCTGAAAGTTAACTTGTATCCCTGTAATCTAATATACCAGAAAAATACAGCCAACAGTGGCACTTAGTATGTTTTTCTTTAGGATATTATTTAGCTGCTTTTTGAATTCTTTTATATTTAATTTTCTCTGTAATAGTGTGTACCAATTAGTTTCACAGTTTAGTTATGTATTGTGCAATGATTTTTTTTTTTTATGTTGTGGGTTTTTCTGTTTTTGTTTTTTTTTTCTCCACAACCAGGTGAGTGTTTAACTGGTGCAAAGATTGATAGCTGCTTGTAATCTCCTCGATGTTAGCACATGATCATACCTAACGACTAAAGTTTTGGTTTACTCTTGAAAAGGTAATATCCATTGGTTTTGTTTTAACTGAAAGCGGTATAGCAAAACTGTCATGAGAAGGGTCACTCTTCCAGTTTCTTCAAGTCTTATCTCTCCATTGTAACACTTGCCTCTTTTCTAGTAAAAGTAGCGAAGCTTAGTTGACAGTTTGGTTTCCTACTACACATGTCTGCAAATGCAAATATTGGTCTCTCAGGGCAGCAGTCCTGCTGTACCTCTTTTGTTTTGGTAGGTTATTTGCCAAGGATTAGTCAAGAATTTTAGAAATATGGAGATCTTTCTGCAGCCAAAACGTTATTCATGTAACGTGCTTTACTGACTGGTGTAAATCTCAAAAGGAATCTTCTGTTGCAAAAGTGTTTGGAATAACACTAATACAAGATACTTCTGGTGGTTTTTTTCTTTTTTTTTAACCAAAGACTAAAAGACAGATTTAAAACCATCCTTGGTTGTATTTCTTCAGTTTGGTTTCCTTTTATGAATGTATATATATTTTTACATACCAGAACTCTCCTGCATAAAATGTATTTGGATGAACATAACTGTAAAGTTAGGTTCAACTTTTTCTTGAAGCTGCTAATGTGGCATTTAGCCTTGTTGAGATGAAGATGTAAGTTAGTAGGTGGTTGTCATTGTAAACTGGGAAGCATTGTGTGAAGGGAAGCCATTGCATTTGGCAGTTACAGCCCTTTCAAAGCTTCAGTTTTTCCAGATTATGGTGACAATTTTTCTGTATCTAGTTAGTTTTATTGCTTCACAGCCAATATTCCTCTTCTGGGATTCTTGGAAGAGCTACACATAGGGAAGTGTTAGTCATAACTAGGGTAAACTAAAACTGAGGGATCTATCATGGGGGCTAGTTTGAAGCTCTCTGGTGTTGCTCAGTCCGTATAAGTGATTGGAGAGTTTCAGTCCAGATTGTTTTTGTTCCTGCTTTTTAGAAAATTACGGATCTACTTTGCTATTGTAGAAAATCTGTGAATGGACATTTGATGAAAGACAAACTTAGCTCCTTTTGAGAATTTTCTCTTTTCTTTTCCTCAGCATTTGGTAGTTTCTTTCCAAGTACAAGAATAGCCATGCTATTTTCTGTGTTCTTCCTCCAACTTCAGCTAAGGGTTATCATTCACAAATAATTACCTGTCTCTTCAAGAAGTCAGTTCATCTAAAACTACTGCAGTGCTTTATTTAGAGTCTCTACAAGTTCTTCAAAGCATTAACATAAGCAGAGGATATTGGCATATAGAGGTAATTTGTCTCATCTGCAATTTCTCCAGAGTACATCTCCATGCACTGCTGAAAGGAAGTGTGTGGATTTATATATTTGAATGGGCTTCCTCCTTAATTTGGGCTCTGCAGAAAAGTTCACATTCTTAGACTCTTTGAAGAGCAGTCATATGCATATATTTGATACAGAATTCAAGGCAATGCATAAGTGGTCAGAGGCAGATTAAACAGCTCAGAGTGGATAAAGTCTCCTTAGATTCAATGTAACATTGATTTCCAACAACTCAAGTGAATGTCCAATTAGCAAGCTCTTGGATTTTTATTCTAGGTAGATTCTTCCAAACACTGTGGGTGGAACTATGTATACATTATACATGTGTTAAAGTTACTATTCTTGTTTCTTATGTGTCTATAGTAAATTTCCTTCATTCTGGTTCAAGGAACGTTGAATTAAATTCTACAAAGTGGAATAGCTCCAGCAGGAGATGTGGAGGCTGACTGTAGAAGCTGACAGGAAAGTATTCATGCAGTTTAATGACAAAGCGGAGAGAATAGGAAGAATATTTCAGTACAGGATTACTCCTGTAGAAAAGTACAGACATTGGTCAAGTATTATTTGTCCATGTGATACCACAGCAACAGTCAAAATGACATCACCTGTTTAATTGAAAAGGATGTAGCTTTCAATAATTGCTAAAAAAAAAAAATCTCCTGTTTGTAGTAATTCTTTGAATTTTTAAAAGAATGTCTTTTAGTCATTATTTCGGTGATGTTGATTCCAAGACACTTGGAAGCCAGGGCTCTGTAAATTGAGACATGTAGAATCATGATACAAGGCAGCAGTTCCCTTTTCAGATAGTACTGTGCCTTACCCTAGCTGTTGTACGGACACCTGATAGTGTATGCGGGTCACTCCTGGTAAATTGGAAGTAGTGCATTCAGTTTGCTCTGTGCTATCTTGTCATTTCCCTGACAGTACCCTTGATGATAGTTTCACTGACCTGTGTCTCATGCAGTGATTGCGTAAAATTGTATGTTAGTTGCCATAGTGTGTGTTCCCTTCCGCAGCTGTGATTCTTTCTTCACCGTTTCAGTCACAGTGGTGTGTAACTGCTTAAATCAGATCACATTTGAAGCCTGAGGTCCTTTTCAGCAAGTCTCTATCACTGTATGTTGTCATTTTTTAATCATGTCAGGAATCAATGGAGGCTTTTTTTTTTTGAATTAACAAGAGTAGGATGAAATCCCAAGTTAGAATCAACTTACTTGAAACAGTTCTTTCTATTTCAGATTAAATCTTGATTGTCATAGCTCTTGTGCTGCTCTTAATAGCTGAAAATAAAGTTTGATTTTTGTCAGTTGTGTTAAATACTCTCTAGATCTGTCAACCTTTGATCAATGCTTTCCC
>NW_010396761.1:0-1351 GCF_000710305.1 Buceros rhinoceros silvestris | reverse complement strand
TTCCCTACAAATAAGCTGGAGTCTCACTCCTGGGTAAACAGCATATGTCTTTGAAAGCAAATTTCCATTTGATAAACCAAGCTGCTTAGAGTTTATCCACTTTGGAATTTGCCAACTTGACTCTTATTTGAAATCTTTCTTTAAAATTGGTTCTGCTTTTCTGCAATAAGATAGCAGATTTTTCCACAGGAGTGTTGTTTTTTTTTTTTTTATTTATTTTTATCCATTCCCCATTTTCTAGGAAGGGTATTTCAGCCTCTTTAATTTGTCAGTAACTCACTTCTGACTCAGCTCTGGTTTATTTACTTTTGCTCTATCACGAAGATGTAGAATCTCTCTCCCTTTCGTTATAATAATGCAGATAATTCCTAATCTGCCAACTCTTTGGTTTTCACTATCAAAAGAATTTCTGAAAGGGGGTTGTTCTAAATGAGCTTTTTCTTGCAATTTAATTGTGACTTTTCCTACAATGACTATGAAGAAGGTCATCATCTTCTATTACATTCTGCTTTCTGCCAGGTAAAGGCTTTCTTGAGGGCATTTTCAGCACTGTATCTCCGTGGGAGCAAGTTTATTGCACTCATATGCTGTGCAGTAATTCAGTCTGAGAGCCAGAAATTTATTTGAATATGGTGCTAGGTCTAAGCTAATAAGTCTTGCTGGGTGTATAATATGTTAGTTTAGGCCTAATGTCTTCTTAACATCACTAAGTAGCTTCTGGACCGCATCCCCTCAGTGCTTGGATGAAAAGAACCCCCATCCAAGCAACTGCTTACACCCGTCCTTGGAATTGCCCACTAATTCTTTCAGTGATAGTGCTGTAGAGCACTGTTCTGGTTTGAGCTGAAGCTTCCTTGTTTTGGGAAATGGACAAATAGGAATTATTCCATGCAGTACGATAACTCCGCATTCAATTGGTTAAGGGAGTCAAGTGAACGTAACGTTACGTCGGGAGTCTTTAAAAGGCGGCAGGCTGGAGGGTGTCTCTCTCTCTCGGACTCCGGACGGCTTCACGGAGGTGGGACTGCCGCGAACCCGCTGGCTAATGACCAGGCCCAAGAGCTGAAGGCCCCCACCCCCAGATCGCTGAGGATCACAGACTGTGAACTATTGCTGCCGTGAGTCTCGTCTGAAATCGGGTGAGATATCCGGACTCCCGGATGTTCCGTGCAGGGAGTTTTTCCTGCAGTTTTTTGCTGCGCGGGGGTTTCTCCCCGCCCCGTCTTGCCGCGAGAAGAATCTCACTTTCTCTGTCTGGAACCAGCTGCAGGGTTTTCACTCCCCCCTCATTGCTGGGTGCCTGCCAAGAGTTCTGACCTCGAACAAGACTGCTAAAAACTTTTTCTCCTCT
>NW_010396760.1:1676-2049 GCF_000710305.1 Buceros rhinoceros silvestris | reverse complement strand
TCCAGGAGCAGGAGCAGGTCTAAGCGCCGCAGCAGCTCCAAGCGCCGGACCAGGTCCAAGAGCAGGAGCAGGTCCAGGCGCCGCACTGGGTCCAAGCGCCGCACCAGGTCGAAGAGCAGGAGCAGGCCAACACTGCGCCGCAAAAGATCAACCTCGCGCGGCAGATCTCCTCCCACAGCTCGAGGACGGGCACGAAAAACCACCCGTGGGTGGCCATGACAAGCCTGCAGGAGGCCACTTAGAGCCTCCAAACGCTAGTGCTGCCACCGGCCACCAGCAGCACCTTGGCCACTCCTTGCGCCGCCCCAAGGTGCCTGGCAGCACAGCTTAATCCACTGGGCGTTGCAATAAAGTACAAGCATGACACTTTGGC
>NW_010396760.1:1178-1528 GCF_000710305.1 Buceros rhinoceros silvestris | reverse complement strand
TTTGGCTGCTGTGTGTGTGTATCTTGGGTTGCTAGAAAGTGGGGAAGTGCTTGGGCTGCGACTCCGGGTTTTGCTCAGCCCCAATCTGGGGCTGGTTTTAACTCAGTGAGAATCTACCCGTGGCTTTCAGGTGCTAAAAATCGGGGCTTTGGTGGTCTCCTGGTTGCACATCGATGCTTTTCTAGGCACTCAACTCGATGGGCTTTAACAAAAAGGGAGAATTGAGGCTTTCCCTCCACTTTGGGGGGGATTGTTTTAAAAAAGGAGATGAGAAGGTGCCATTTGGAGAAGGCAAAAATGGGATTTGAGGGCAGGATTTGAAGCCCGAGGTCTGGAAGTGCAGCCGGAGA
>NW_010396760.1:535-1157 GCF_000710305.1 Buceros rhinoceros silvestris | reverse complement strand
GGTATTGTTTAAAAAAAAGAGATGAAAACATGTCATTTGGGGAAGGCAAAAGTGGGATTTGAGGGCAGGTTTTGAAGTCCGTGGTCTGGAAGTGCAGCTGGAGACCTCGAATGCCCAGCAGAGGGAAAGCAAAGGGCCAGCCAGCACCTTCCTCCCCCTCCTCACGCTCCCAGTGAAGGCTCAGGCCTTAGGCTCAGTGAACCTCATACACCCTCTGTCCCAGAAGCAGTAATTTTCCACCAAGCAGCAAACTCCCAACAACCCCCCAGATCTCATCAGTTCAGTCTTACTCCTTTATTTCCCAGGCCAGTCTGACCCAAACATTTACAGTTCTTTGCGATGGTTCCCAGCTCGTGGTTCTTCTCATACCGTGTCTTCTACCCTGTTCACAGATCCCGCGGTTTGCGGCTCACCAGAGCAATAACATTTCAGCCTTCAGCTGGTGATAATCACCAGCTATCCCCACATCTCCCTGCTTTTTCGACCCAAAGCCAACCATGGAAAATGTGCTGGGGGACAGAGAGGGGGTGAACAAGCCCAAAAGCATCAACCAGGGGCAGGAAAAGAGAAACAGAAATAAGGATAAGGGGGAGGCAATGAAAAGAAAAAGACAGAGCAGAGC
>NW_010396760.1:0-357 GCF_000710305.1 Buceros rhinoceros silvestris | reverse complement strand
AAGAGGATAAGAATGGGGAGAGAAAGGAAAAGATGGGAGCAACAGAAGGCAAAAAGGACATGGAGAAGGATGAATATGAAGGACAGGACAAAGGCACAGCAGGAAAACACCAAGAAACAGGTAGCAAGGAGAAGGAAGACAGGGGAGAACAGAAGGGAAGCAAATAGAGGAACAGAAGAAAGACACTTGGGGGTGCAAAAAAAAAAAACCATGGTGAGGAGAAAGACAGAAGGAAGACCAAAGGGGAAAAAACAGGGAAAAAGATGCTTAGAAAAGAGAAAAAAAGTACCCAGCGGGTATAACGTACAGAGGGGCAAAGGGCCACCCGCAACAGGAGCACTGCGCCTCGTCTCCTAC
>NW_010396759.1:0-7211 GCF_000710305.1 Buceros rhinoceros silvestris | reverse complement strand
CTTCGTCCGCGAAGCCAAGCCATGATGATCCCATAAATATGACAGCCAAAGTGAGCCTCCTTTGAGCTCTCCCTGCTAGGCAAGGTGGCTGCATGGCAGTGATTTCCCCTTGAGCTGGGATGCCACTCAAGGTTTGAGATTCCTTACATGAGACTAAAAGATACTTCCTCAAGTCGGAAGAGGTGGTGAGGTCCCTTATGTGCAACAGATCCTCAATAAGTGCTGAAATAATACTAATGAAATCCATGAGTCTAAATCCTTTAGACAGAAATCATTTACCAAGTCTGTGACTAAGTCTGGACCCAGACTCACCTGGACTGCTCTCCGAGAAGGAGTTTAGAAAACAAGGGGGTTCATTCTGAATCTTGTGATTCAATGGGAGGTTTTCCTTATCCTTTGTAACCCTTCCATTAGTCATGAGCCGCTGACCAAGTCTGAGGCTAAGATTGGATCTAGCCACACCTAAGTGCCGTGGGAGAGCAAGGGGATTTACTCTAAACCTCATGCCTCAAAGAGGGGGTCTCCCTTATCCTTTTTCCTCTCTAGTCTCTGTGTCCCTCAGTCTAGCTTGATTCTAATTTGACTTTCTTTTGTATGTTTCTTCCACATACCAAAAAAGAGTGAACCTTGCCATCAAACTGTGTAAAGTCACAGTTTTACAATTCATATTTAAATTAGCTTAGCTTTCAAGGTGATTCTTTTGACAATTTATACCACTTATCCATGACAACAGTGAAATAAAATTCATGTTCCTGGTTAGAAAACTTCTGTTTCTTTAGAGGCTGGATTTAGTTTTTGGTCTAAAATACAAGACTCAAAGGCAAAATTTCAGGTATGTTCATGTTCTCTTTTATAAGTGCAGGATTATAGTAACTTTACTTTTTCTGCTCAAACACATTTTGCAGTATCTTTTAACAACTGAAATAAGGATTAGTAGCCAGTGTTGTAATGTAACCTTGTAACATCATACCACTTGGAAATCAATATTACTTATTACTCTAATTTTGCTAACTGTCTAAACAGCATGACAACTTCTCGATTCAGCAGTGGCTTGACAGAGCAAAGACTTTGATGCTAGTCATACCCTTGATACCAAGCATTTAGCAGCTACTGTTAATTTCTGCTCAAGCTATGTCATTGAGTCACTAGCATTTGAACCTGCTATTATTGGGACTAAGCAAATCAATACAAAGAGTGGACAAGAAAAATGCTTTGCTTTTAAAGCTCATCAAGTGCACTGTGTGATAGACATAAATTGTGGATTAGCAGTGTGTAATTTTTTCACATAAAAAGAAACTTTTCAAGCACTACAGAAAAGCTAAATATTCTCAGCACAGAGAAAGAAGAAAGCTCAATGATTAACAGGCAAACACATAAAAATAGTTTTCCATATGGTCTTTACATATGGAGAATGAACATCAATTAAAAGACACTAATAAGTGTGCTTTATCACCTTCTTTGTTTCTTTAGTTTTTTAAGAATGGCTCATCCTCTTTTAGGTTTCTTTTTAGAGAAAAGGTATCTGAAGCAACAAAGCATGAAGTTTCTGTATTCATAAAATTTTAGGAGATCATGAGAAACATAGCTCATCAAATATTTGATACTAATTTATTGAAACTGTTAAAGTTTAAACTCAATGTACTCAAAAGAATGTTATTTAGGTGAAGCCGCTGCTGAAATAAAGATCAAGTCCGAATAAACAGTGAAGGACTTGTTAAACAGGACTCAGTGGGACTGGCTTACTATTTTTAAATTTATGGATAATGGATCCATGTCATTGAAATTGGACTCAAGATACAATATTCAATTGTTCTTATTATAATGAAAAATTAATGATGACAAGGTATTTGTTAACTTACTCTTCTCCGAGGCACATTCTGTTGTTGTGTCTCAGGATAGAGATCTAAAAAAAAAAAAAAAAAATTACTGCTAGTAAGAGTCATTGTTAAATACCACAGTTTTATGAATATACTTATTTATGGTTATTACTAGGAACAGTCAGAAAGAAATACGACTCATAAACATTGCAATATCTGATACATACCTGAAAAGAACAATTAGCAATAAAAGTGGAAAGCACTTCTGCAGTTCTTTCTTTTCTCTTTTTAAATGTATCTGATGTTTCTGGATTTTCTTATGTCTTGTTACGAATTTCAAATAATATCAGAGAATGTATTCAATTGCACTTTTCATAACCGAATGTTTAAGTGATGTCATAAGTGAAAGTTTAGAATGATGCTGAATTCAATTTTTGTGCTATGGGTCACCATTTCCAAATATATACCTTTGTAATTCTTGAGACATTTTGTTCGGGCTTGAATGGGTTGACAGATTATAATGACATTCAAAGACCAAGTCAAATAAAATATCTGTAACATAAAGCACTTAAATGCATTGTTTGCAAGGCTGCATAAAATATTCAATTAAATATTATAAATTGTCTTAGGGAGGGTGTGTTATTTACTTTTTTAAAAGTAGGACTTAAGTAATAATCATTAGATAATAACCAGGGTAGGCTAACATTAACTTCAGTGTTCCTACATCTGAGTCCTTGGTACTGTTGTAACAAATCTAGTAATATGTAGAATTTCGATATGCCATTGCAGAAGTCTGCAATATTTCATAATGAAGGATGAAAGCAAAATCGGATTAATTTGAGAATTGGCACTTTCTTCACAAGTGGTTTGACTGTGTGTAGTATCTACACTAACATTTCCAATGTTCACATCTTAAGATCTTTATGCATGGAAGAGGGAAATGTCCAAAAGCTCTATTAATCCATTTTTCCTTACTGCTTTTCCTGTCAGCACAGGTATACACGCATCACTAGCATGAAACCTACATATGAAATGTTCACACAGGTATTCCAAATGCTCCAATTCAGAAAAATTTAAGGTTGTTATAAGTATGAAGCTTTAAGGGTTGCCAGGTCTAAGAATAACAACAGATATTATTAGGAGGCTGAAATCTACTATACCAGTAAATAATGCTCTTGGTTTTAGCCCTGCAGTAATTAGAAATGCTGAATCTTAAGTGACCAAACTTGGTTTGATTGCTTCCAGGAAGAATATTTCACTTTATGGGGACAGAGGAAGAAACTTTTCTTAAACAAATTGACTGTATAAATAGTGAATACTTGAAACTGGTCTGGTATCAAGACTTTTCAAACATACTGTTGAAAATATGAAAAAGTGGGCAGAAAGCAGATAAAAGTAAAAATTGCAATCAGGATTTACGTAAAAAATAACATATGGCCAGTTTATGACATGACTACATGGCTTATGACTGCTCTGTTCATGCAGCTGTTGGCCTAAACAGTTATTGACAATTCCAGGACCTCTGCCAAAAAATAAATCAAAAAAATCAAGCCAACAAAACAAAGCAAACAAGCAAACAAATAAGAAAACCCCAGATCTAAGCAAGGGCTAAGGATGTACAGATTTATTGCGGTGTTCATGCTAGTTAGGATTTGAATACATTTACTTCAGAGGCTGAATTATATAACCGTGAGATACTCACACCTTTAAACTTTGTAAGGTTAAAATTGTAATTAGCAGTGACCTTAATGTAAATTATTATCTTCCTCATTTTGAACCTAATGGAGTAATCTAGACACTCTAAAAACCTTCTAAAGCTCACCTTTAAGAGTAATGACTGATCTTGTCACTTGTCAGATTTGCTGAAATGTTTCAAGCAGGATTTACTGATCAATATCCATGTGGAGGGCATGAGTAAAGTACATCATATTCTGGAAGAATTCTTTAACTAACTTTGGGGGTGGGGGTGGAGGTGCATATCTTTGAAGTGAAAGGAAAGATTACTAAATTCTTTAGATTCAATAACCCATGTGCTTCTTTTAAATTAAGAATCTGTAAGGATCAGTGAAAGCATATAGGATTACTTCAAAGTGTATATTTCATAGCATCTTCAAAAAAACAAATTAGAAGGTGGCAAGAGTTTCCTTCACATGGCAAATAACTAACTTCAGAAAGTCAGGATAATAGATACGCAATAGAACTCCAAGCACTTATTCATGAACAAAGGCAAGCCAGTCGTGTTCTAGGGTAGCACCTCACCAAGGTGATGTCTGTTTGACATCTAAGTGACGTGTTTCCTCACAAAACAGTTACTCCCTTCTGACACCTTTCCTAACCCATTCCTCAAAATACCAACTTTTCTATTATGTTCCTTCATCATTTCATCGTTCAATCAGAGGTATTGGACAACCATACTTCCAGATAATTTCGTAATTGTCTTCCAACAATAGTTCAACCTCCTTTCCCCCATGTAAGTCTCCCTAGACCTGAAGCTGAATTATGTTTTACTTGAAGGACTAATGCACACAAGAATTCCAGAAATAAAGAGTTAGTGCCAAGAAGAGTGACAGGAACTGAAAAAAAAAAGAGCTATGCACTGAACCTAAACGAAGATCAAAGATCTGTATTGGGCTTTTATCGACCATTTAAGAAAACAAACAATTTTTACTTGGCAGCAGTTAAGTGACCTGTGTCATATTTGGCCAGTGTGAATTAATTCCTTCTTATTTATATCAGTATCAATCGAAAACAAGGTCACTGAAGTTGATATGTTACAAGGATGAAGTAAGCACAGGAATTACAAGATTTCACACTGAAATAGTAAAGTGCCTTAGTTCACTCATTAAAGTCCAAAGGACACTTTAACACAATACATATTTGAGCAAAGAAATAAAAATTTGCTTGAATATAGCCTCTATCAATAGGCAAAAGTAGCTTAATCTTTTACAGTGCATTCAAAGGGTTTACAGTGACCTCTCATTGAGATGGCTCACTTGCTCACTTGCTTGACTTTTTGGGAGTTTTGTGAATGAATGTTGAGGGGGACTGTTCACTCACTTCACACCTGAACAGAAAACAATCTTCTCACCCACTTCATATCTCTGCTGCTTTCATGATGTGTGGAACTAGAAAAAAGGACATAGCAACTTTGTTCTTCAAGGAACTCTTTCTAATTTGGATGATACTTATATTTGTGGTAGAAAAAAATATTTTCTTTGAATAGGAGACTTGTCATGCTCTGAAATCCAAGGCTTTTTGCTTGCTTACTGTATGTCCAAGACGTACATCATGTAGAAAAGGAAAAAGCTATTCTGAACAGTATATTGTTGTACTCAGGATAGTTTTGTCTGGGTTTGTCTTATGCCTTTTCTTGATTATGTTATTAAAGATGCCTAAGCCCTAAGATATTTGAAAGGTATTTCAGCATGTTAAAGATAGATGTAGATTTGCCAGAACACTTAATCAGCTAACTCTCATCAATGTGATTTCTAAAAGTACCTGTGTGGGTTAGGTGTTCAGATGCTTTTCCAAGCATGCTAATTCCTTTGAAAATACAGTATACAATTCTGATCTCAGAGTTCAAAATTAAAGAGAAGTCACCATGACCAGGCAGATGTTAATGACATCAACCGTTATTCTGAGATTTATTATGGTGGCATCTTAATCAAGAACATCTGAGCCTTCTTTTGGCACTAAGACTGATGGGATACTTATGGTCTTAGCTATCGCAGTTATGATGATGTCTGTGTCAATATTGCTTCCATGGATAAAAAGCCAGTGAGTAAATATTATCTTATTTATGGAATGATATTTCTTAATAAAATTGCAGCTGGAGGTCTTCAAACTAGGTCTCGCTGTGGTATACTTTCTTGTGCCAACTGTGAAGTGTCAGTCAGTAGCATGAAATATTTACAATCTGAGGAAAATGGTGATGAAATGAAAAGGGAAAAAAAAAAAGGATCTCTATCAAAACTAAACCTTCCCTGGAAATACAATTACTGTCAAAAGACTTAGAGAATTTAGTCTTTAATAGATGAATATTTACCTTACACTGATTTATGAGGAGTTTCAAGCTAAGAAAACATGCAGTATTTCAGTTTGTTGATTGCTTTCAACAAAAGATCTTCTTTGCAAAGGACAGCTAGCTATGGAATACCTGATTCCTTGCAGTGGTTTGTCAAATATAGGTAAATACACTCACAGGAAAACCAAGAGAGTTCAGAATGGGGGCAGTAAACTGAAGAGTTATTTTGCGTACCAAAATATTTCTGCAAGGGAAGGATGAAGTGGTATTAACAGATAAAATACACAACTTATAAACACCTACATAATGAAAATAAATATAAAAGAATTCTCCAAGACATGAGTCCATTATTACTTCACAGTAAAGGAAAGAAAGATGAAGATATATTCAAAATACTGTCTTGGGATACCATTCGGAAATACTTATTGTATCACAGTTAATTTCATATCTGTGTAAGTGACTTTCCTTATGTAAGAAAGCACACAGGAGAGCCAGAATTTGATTTCTTAAATACTGCCTAGCTTGACATAGAAGTAGGACTGAAATGAATCCCTTACAGTCACAGCATATTACTCTCCAAAATCCTCTTCATATGTCACCACTAAATTACAATTTTAAAATATTAATAGATCTTTGAAAGCACAGAAGGTGCATGATCTTTCTCTTCCTACTTAACTAGTTATTATCTAACACAAATATTTAGTATTCCATCAAAGATATTGCATCTTCAGTTTTGTATGAGAAAAAGAAAGCTGAACTGACTGTTCTCTATTTTTATAAAAAGAGGAAACCATTGGGAAGTTTTGGCAATACCCTGACATAAGTTTATAAGTACAGGAAAAAAAAAAGTGTCACGAGACCAATTTAGACAAGATCTGTGTGACTATTTTGTAGTATAAAGTAAACAAGCAACATAAGATATACTCAGTATCTTTGTTTTCTGACAGTCTTTAACTCCAAGGAGTGCTTAACATTTTGTCTTCTATCTCAGCAACATTGAATAATTGTTCATTGTATAATTCTAACATTTTCCATTATTGTTACATCCACAAGAAAGTAATTAATATTTTCATTTACTAGTTTCCTTAGTGGAATGTAAAAAAAAAAAAAACTGTTTTGCTGTTTCAGCACAAATTTGAACATATAGCCCTCAAATTTGATAGTCCCGGGCTGATTAAGCTCATTGAACCATGCAGATTTGGCCCGTATCACTGAGTTTAGTTATTTGTCTTATGGTTTGTGGAGAGTATCTTAACCATAAAGAAGTAGATAATTTAAGCAACAGTGAATGTTTCAACTCCTGAACAGATATTCTTAAAGCAAATATAAAATTTTCTTCATGATTCATGCTTGTCCTGGTTTGAGCTAAA
>NW_010396758.1:478-896 GCF_000710305.1 Buceros rhinoceros silvestris | reverse complement strand
CGGGTGCCAGCCGGCTGCGGGGGCTGCAGGGAGAGGTCACCAGCAGACCAGGGCAGTCTTCAGCTGCTCTCCTCGGCTTTATTTCTTTATTTATTCTGACTTCCAGAGGACCCCCCCGCCTGTTTACACTCCCCGCTCTTTGGTTAAGCCCCCTCCCCATCTCTTAACACCTGCTTTATGCCTTTTTCTTTTATTATTTTTTTTTGCATCAATTATTTGGGAGCTAAGTTGCCCAGCAAGAGTAAGTTCAGCCGCTTCCTTCTCCCTCCTCCTCGTTTTGGGTCCCCGTGTCCTCCTTCTCCCCCTCGGTGCCTCCCTCCGTCCCCTTTTCTGTGGTACTGGTGTCATTTTCGGGGGTGGGCTTGGGAAGAAGGGGGCCGCATTTTCTTCCCAGCCTGGAGGATTTGCAGCTCCCACA
>NW_010396758.1:0-280 GCF_000710305.1 Buceros rhinoceros silvestris | reverse complement strand
GCGGAGCCGTGACCCAACAGCGCAGACCTGGCAGCTGGCGGCCTCTTCCCCGGGGAGGGGGGGATTAATTTGAGCCCTTCTCCCCACCCTGAATGGTCTAATTTAACCAGGATTCAGATCCCTGAGGAAGGACTTTCACGGTCCAGAATAACGAACTCGGAATAATCTTCCTTAATGCCTGCCCGGGGGGTCCCTCCCTCCTGCGAGACGCTGGGGAAATACAGTTCCGCAGCGTTGGTGGGTGGGAGGGTGTGGGAGGCTTTGCCCTGGGCGCTCCGTT
>NW_010396757.1:3309-4532 GCF_000710305.1 Buceros rhinoceros silvestris | reverse complement strand
TGAAGGTCCCTTCCAGCCCAAATCATTCCATGATTCTGTGGTTATGGAGAACACAGCACTAACTCTGAGCTGGAAGTAAAAGCCTGTGAGTTGCAGGTATTTGTTTCTGTGCACTCAGGACACTTCCGTACAAACGAAGAACCTGGGTAACTCCTGTGGTCTAACACCAGAACTCTTCACTCTTCACATTTTAAATTAAGAACTGCTTGGTTCCCCCAGCTGCTCCTTTCCTGACAAGTGAAGCTCCCGGAACACTCTTTGATGCCAGGGGACACCAGCACATCCTGGCTGTCAGCCCAAGCACTTTGCTTGGGAACCGCTGGGGAGAGGAGTGAGCTCCCCGGGCGTCAGAGCACAGGAGGTGAAAGCCATCGCCTTCCCCTTGCTCAAAGAGCTAGAGGAGCTTTAACACGTCAGCTCTTCTGCTTTGTTGTCTTCACTTCCAGCTCCTTCTGTCAAGCACTTGCTGTCACCTCTTTTTGCCTGTTCTCATCCACACCTCAGCCTGCGATCCTTGGAACCTGAATGAGGAGAACCACCAACCCTCTGTCCTCAAGGACGCACCTTCACCCAGCAGCAGCTGTGGGCTAGAGATGGGCACCCACCACCTTTGGGAACCCACCGGAGGGAACAGGGTTGTAGCCCTCGGAGTCCATTCATTGAACAGAAAGGACAGAACGGTGATGGAAAACATAATTACAGAGAAATCAGGCACAGAGAACTGGAACAACTCCTTCCAAGGAAGATAACAACACACTGCAAATGCAGAGCTAAGGATTCGGGGGGGTTCTAACGCTGTTCACTCCAAACTGCTGACCCCGCCATGAGATGGCTGCCTAAACTTAAAACGGACATGGAAGAAAAAGCGTGATTTGGCATTTCCCTCGTTTTCCTGTGGGTATTTTCCACACGCCCAGGACTAGTCAGAGCCAGGAGGACACTTTGCTGTGACTCAGCACAACGCAGGTCTTACACTAAGTTGTAGCTGGTGGAGCAGCACCGGTGTCTGCGCAGGCTCTGCTTGCCTGGGCCAGGATCGAAGAATTGGAGAACTTCAGAACCGTTTGGGCTGGAAAAGCCCTTTCAGCTCCTCCAGTGCCCCCGTTCCCCAGCACTGCCAGGTCCCCCCTGACCCCTGGCCCTCAGCACCACCTCCACACGGCTGGGAAACCCCTCCAGCCATGGGCACTCCACCACTGCCCTGGGCAGCCTGCGACCGCCCT
>NW_010396757.1:1810-3068 GCF_000710305.1 Buceros rhinoceros silvestris | reverse complement strand
CCTCCCCACGCCATGTGCCTCCAGACCCTGCACCAGCTCCGTTGTCCTTCTCTGGACACACTCCAGCCCCTCAAGGTCCTTCTTGCAGTGAGGGAAAAGGGGAAGAGCCAGAGGCACTGGCACCGGGCAGGGGTCCTGCTGTGCTGCAGCACACTAGAAGGGCCACATCAGATGCCAGTAACAGCCTAATGTGTCTTAAAATTAACACAGTTAAACCTCTGGCTATTTATTTCCAAGGCAAAGCAGAAGGCGCGTCTCTACCACAGCCCTCACCCTGCCAGTGAAGTGACTGAGGGCTGTAAGAGGTGCAAAGGCGCTGAGGCTGCTGTGGGAGAACCCAAGACCCTCCTGGCCACATGGCGTAATGTCGGGGGACGGGGTGGATGCAGGTGGATATTCAGCAGGGGAAGCAGCAACAAGGATGGAACTAACGGTAGCGAATGCAGCCCTGAGCGGCAGATTGGAGCACCTCACCGTGGAGCTGCGCGGTGCACGCTCGGCCACGGCGGACTCTGGGGAAGTGCCCCAGAGCTGCCGTGCTGCACCCAGCATGGACACCCCACCAACCAGTGACCAGCTGACGAGAGCCCGGCGTATCCGCTTGTAGCTAATGGAGGAAAGAACAACCACAAAGAACACCCGCTCGTCCTCATTCTTCCCTCTGCTGGGCTCGCTCTCAGCAACTGCCCTATTGACCGCAGCTCGCTCTGGCCAGGCTGCTCTGCTCCCTGCCAGTGCTGCCAGGAACCACCTCAGAAGCAGCCGGCCGCTAAAAGGACCAGTGTAGGCCATCAGGATTTGTCTCACCAAGCAGCATTCCCCTATGTCCACAGGCAGATCTTTCCCAGCCCAATACAAAGCACAGACACAACCTCCCCACCAGACCAGGCCAGTTTTCAAAGGGATGAAGCCTACCTGCACCAGAACACCCGGAGTCACACGTGGATGGACCGGGAGGAGGCAGGACACTTCTCCAGTGGGTCGGGGCAGACCAGAGAGCACGTCATGGTGAATCAGCAGATATTCTCCTGACCTGCAGCAGGGACAGCTCTAGACATCAGCTTGAGGACGCGTCTGGACCCAGCTCTGAGAAGAGAAAGGACATCCCGAGTGAGAGGGAAGGACCGTCCAACACAAAGAACATTTCCCGAACAGCCCCGACCCGCGTGACACTTCATAGCAGCACAAGTGAAAAAAGAGGGAGAAAGCAAGAAAGAGGCAACTGCCGTAGCGATCAGGGACTTATGTGCACCACTGG
>NW_010396757.1:0-1743 GCF_000710305.1 Buceros rhinoceros silvestris | reverse complement strand
ATCAGGCACTTCTCTGCAGCCAGTGGCACACAGATGCTCGGCTGCGTGGCCCAGATAGCCTAGGCCCTGGGCCACCCTCCCAGGCAGCTCAGCTGGCGGGACGCAGCTCCTACCCGGGAGAAAGGACAGCCAGCAGAACCTGTCAGAGTGCGGAGACAGTTCTGAAAGACCCAGAGGGTGGTCAAGAGTGGGAGGGAGCCCTGGAACTGGCCTGGCCTAAGCAAGAAGCAGGGGTCTCGTCTTACGGAGATGTTCTCCGTTGTGTTGGTGCCATGGGACATGCCGGTCACCCCTGGGAAAGCAGGACAGCTTGGGACTTCAATCAAGCCAGCTTCAGTCTGGAAAACCGGACCCCGAAAGGCTGTCGGAATAGTGCAGCACTCCAGCAAGCACCGTTAATGCCCTGGGGGATGGCGAGAGTGCTGTGGACTGGGAAAACGAAGGAGCCCACAGACTCAGGGTAGTGGGGCAGCTCGTTGTCTGTGTACTCATGGCAGGTCCCGGAGAAGACAAGGCAGGGCGAGCAGGACAAGGGAGCTGCTCCCGGGGAAGAGCCGAGCCGAAAGCACCCCTGCACGCAAAGCACTGCTGCTTCTGCCAGCTCTGCTGTGGGTGAGGAGGAAAGAAGCACCACAGCAGAGGATGGGTGAACACCAGCATTCCTGGGTGGAAGCTCACGCCTGGCCATGCAGTTAGAGGCAACCACTCCAAGGAGGGACAGGCGAGAAAAGGAGACGCGAGCATCGCAGTGCTGGCCGAGGCAGCGCTGGTCAGCACGAGAGCAGACAGCTTTGTCAGGGACAGGGCTCTGGGTCCAGCAGGGTCAGAACGAGGGAAGAACAAAGGGCAGAAAGATCAGGGTGAGTTGGGCTACAATAGAGCTGAAGTCAAGGAAGGATGAAGCCGGGGAAAGCAGCGGCTGAGGCAGGACACAGGAGTGGAGGCAGTGAGATGGGCTGGGCCAGGAGAGCGCGAGGCACAGAGAGGAATATCGCTGCGGAGGAGGCGGCAACCAGAGGCTGACAACGTTATGAAGCTGGGGAAAGCAGCGGCTGAGGCAGGACACAGGAGTGGAGGCAGTGAGATGGGCTGGGCCAGGAGAGCGCGAGGCACAGAGAGGAATATCGCTGCGGAGGAGGCGGCAACCAGAGGCTGACAACGTTGGGAGTCTCACTCTCACCCCACCTTGGGGACAAGGCCAGGCTGGGAGCTTCGTCCTCACAGAGGGCAGGGGATTCTGCCGGGGAGGATGGGCTGGTTCCTTGCGGTGGTGTCCCCATGGTAAGCGGTAACGTGCTGATTGCTCCCAAGGCAGCACCAAGGAACCGGCGGTTTCCAGAAGCTGCAGGACTCCCCTGGATGGGCAGCATGAGGCACCTCTCCAAGAAGGGCAGTGCTGGCAGCGCTGGGCAAGGGCGCTGCACAAACACCCCCCCAGACCATCCTAACTGGTGATCTACCCGGCTTTCTCCTCGGCCCCCTGTGGCAGCCCCCCCTCGGGCTGTCTCTGCAGCAGCTCGCACAGGGGGTCTCTCCACATGCTGATGGAGGAAGCGGATGAGTTCGGGCCCCGGGGAACAGAGGGAGCAGCGACCGCCAGCAGCAAGTTCGGGGCACCAAGGGAGATGGTTTGCCTGTATGGGAAGTCAAGACGATCTTCGGCAAGGCCACGCTGAGATTAGTCTCCTACAGGTAGGGACTGTGGGAGTATCTGGGACTGTGGATCCCCCTCGGAAAAGAGCC
>NW_010396756.1:0-2323 GCF_000710305.1 Buceros rhinoceros silvestris | reverse complement strand
TTAATTATTATTTTATTTTTTTATTATTATTATTGCTACAGAGGCTTTTCCCAGTAGAAAAGTAGTCTTTCTGTTTCTGTAATAATTAGATCTAAACCAAATAATGTTTCTTGGATTGCACTGTTATGGTTTGAAGAAAATTCTTGGATTTACATATAAGATGTGTTTTTTCTTTGCTTGTAGACAAAATTTTGAAGACAGCAACATTAATTTCTAGAAATGGGAAAAGTTCATAAGCAAAATTCAAGGAAGTAAAGAAATTTTGCCCTATTATTCCTGTAGATTGCTAAAATTTCAGAAGCCCTCCCACAGAGCAGCTTCATGAAGAGCATTCTTCCATGGACTGGTCCATTTCCTGGCCCATGCTGCATTTCCATTAACCTGTACTGTACTGGTCAAACATAACCTCACTGGGGACATGCATCTTCATTCAAACCATACTCATGAGAGGAGCAGAAACCCAGGGAAATCAAACTTCATTTTGGTACATGCTTTCTTAAAATCAGGCCTGTTGTCTTATACAGGTAGTTCATACTCCTAGGAAAGGAGCGTTTTGTCTTTCATGTAATAAGGTCTCAAGCGTGGACTTTATCAGCCAGAAGATTACTATAGGCCAACATAACTAATGAGCATTTTTCAGTACGGGCCTTAGCATATCTTTGAAATGCTGGATGGATGCGTTCATTTTGTTATTTTGAAATATATCAGACAGAAAGAGAAAAAGGAATATTTTATGTGCTGTATTTATATGAAAGCAGGAAGTGTGTCCTAATTCTTATGTAATGAAGCTCCTAATATGGAAGGCTTTCAAGAGCTTTCTAAGCATTTGCACTTACAGTGGGAAACAGACATTCAGTGCCTAGAAAGTTCAGCCTTAGGAGTACAGTAGTAGCTTTTCACAGTGAAGTGAAACAAGACTCATAATTACAGATGAAAATAAATCTAAATTGCTTCTGATTAAGGAAAAAAAAAGTAAAGTAGATTAACCAAGAGAAAGATGTAGGAACATTTGATTGCATAGACAGTTAGAAACAATAATTATGGGTGCAGGGGTTAAAGTGGATAGCCTAAATTTTAAAAAGGCACTACAGCCACATGTCAAATATGCCCATATTTGCATATACTTCATTGTAAAAACACGCTAGCACTGCCTCTTATATTCAGAACCTGGCAAGTGGAAGTCAAAGAGGTCACCTGTACAGCTGGTGCAGGTAATGGAATTCCCATCAGACAGATTTAGAAATTCTGAAGAAATGTGCTCAACACAACGCTCCATCTGTTTGTAACCTATTGGGACAAACATGCAATTTGCATGATTTAAAAAATGGATACTATATTTTTTAGTATGTTGCCATATTTTGTGTGTACTTTAATAAGTTTCAATATGTGTCATTTATTTGGAAAAGATATTAATATGCACATAAATAACAAAGTCACGTATACTACAGTGTTATGGGGTTTGCCATCCCAATTCTGCTTCTGATAAAGAAAATAGGAAGCATCATAATGATCTTAATGGTTAACCTAACAAAACAAGTGCTGAGAAATATTTTATGACTGTACTGTGCCAGATGGTTGTTACTAAGACGTGTCTAAGAATAAACACTAAATATAATTATAGAATCCATCTGAAAAGGTGAAACAGTAAACATGGAGAGCATAAGACAAATGGTTGTGAGAGACATAGTAGGCCAAATTCTTCTTTTAGACAGCCATGAAGAACTTTATCTAGATGCTCTGTAGTAATCTTGCCACAGAGCAGAATTGATGGCAATGTTTCTAGTACCTACTTTAAATTTTAACTACTTTTTTACTCTATAGCGAGCAAAGCAGTAGCTTGAGACAATGACTGAATACAAGATTTTGTACTGTACAGTAATTCGCTGCAGCTTCATAGCAAGTCCTGCCCATAACTTTACAATGATCCTATCCAGGTTGCCTCAGGAGCAGATGAGGGAATACACACCTGCTAATGTTACTGCTTTTGGCAGTAGTTGATTGCTTTTATGTCTCACCTCCTGCTCTCCTACCAGCTTTAGCCATTTTCTCTGGGATTTCTGGGTGCCCAGCAGTCCACTCAAAATGCTAGCAGGACAAATGACAGCTGTCTGTGTTCAGGTCATCTATATTTTGCATATTTAGTTAGTCCCATTGACTGCCCTTGAGACACACTTACATTGTGGATGTGTTGACCACTGTGCGGGTGTTCCCGTTTGTTCACACACTGCAGATCTTCTAAAACTGTCCTTAACTAGGCTTGTTAGACCTGTGCTGAATAGCTGCACAGAGCACCCACACAGCACTCAAGATGTCCCAGCATACC
>NW_010396755.1:961-1320 GCF_000710305.1 Buceros rhinoceros silvestris | reverse complement strand
AGCTTTCCCCGCCACACCGCCCCGCTCGGCCCCTCGCCGAGCCTGGGGAAAGGCACAAATCTGAAGTTGTCTTAAGAAATTGAGCTCTCTCGGTGAGCGCCCTTTTCTGCTGATCTCACACTTTCCCATGAATAGGGGCTTCCTTTCCGTGTCAGCAAGGTCAGTTTATCCTATAAATCAAGGGCGAGCAGCCCCCATCTGCGGCATCGGCCGCTCAGCAGCCCCGGCTCTCTGCTGGGAAGGGGAGGGGGGGGAGGATTTTACACTGCAGAAAGATGTATGCAGCTCCGAGGTCGGAGGGAGACGAGGCAGATACGGGGGAACCCGGCAGTACCTTCAGAGGCAGGCCTGCCCATGTG
>NW_010396755.1:0-800 GCF_000710305.1 Buceros rhinoceros silvestris | reverse complement strand
GTGTTAATAAAAGAGGAACTCAGTGAAAAAACCCTCCATTTCTCATGTGATTGTAATGTTCTCACTTTTTAATGCTCATTGCCAACACTACCTCTCCCCATCACAGAGCAGACATTGCCAGGCGTGTATTTTTAAAGTCGACTCGGAAACACATTTGTTTGTGCCAGTGCGGTCCGAGGGTAAAGTTTACACCGTGAACGGCGAAGAAAGACAAAACTTCTGTATTTTTGAATGCATTAATATAAACATACTCGTGTGGGTACTGCTTGAAAAAAAACTACCACCTCAAAAAGGAAAAGAAAATTATTCAGCAATGCCTAAAGGATCAATTTGCATTTGAAGTGCTGCTGGAACCGGACTGTTGCCGTTAAAAGCGCAATGAAAACAGAAATCACAGGCCCCCCCACGCCCCCCCGCTAATTGGGAGGGAAGAGTGGGACGCAGATCGCTGTAGGCGAAGGTTATGTTAGACTGTTTTTTTAACCACTTTCACTCTTAGTTCACTGGCAGAGACCGAAATGGAAAAAATGTCCCTTTCTTTGAGGCAGAGCGTAAGCGAGCGGCTGGGAGACGCGACGCAGTTTCCAGGGTGAGAAACAGAAAGAAGGTGGAAGGGATAAAAGAAGCAAATCTTGGGAGTTTGGTTTTCCTGGACCACCGCTTCGGAGGAAAATACAGCATCAGAATGAAAGCAATTAGGTGACATTTGAACTTCCTGTCGGAGCAAATTTGGCCTGATTGCGAAAACTAGAGAAAATGGACTTCTCGGTAACGACAAGGCGGCGCCTGTGACCGGAGGG
>NW_010396754.1:422-1643 GCF_000710305.1 Buceros rhinoceros silvestris | reverse complement strand
GGTGACCTGATGTCCCGACGTGTCGCGGGGATCAGGCCAAGGAGGGGTGGTGCTCCCGGGCTGTCCGGTACGAGGGGATCCTTCACGCTGGGAAAATCTCTGTGTGGCCCAGTGAACCCGCCGCACGCGCATTGGTACCAGCACCGTGAGACGTGTCGGTGAGACCCGACTGCGCCAAGCACCAGCCCGAACTTGCATGTTACATCGCACGTTCAAAGAGAAAGGAAAGGTTGGGGTTTGTAGAGGGCTTTTACTAGAGGAAATTGAAAAATACGTATCTGACATATCTGAAGACTTGATTTTAACTTGCATCCTGCTTGTTCCAGATGTTCCCCAGATGTCAAAGGGAAGCAGGCATTGAAACAGCAGAACACATTTGTTTTTAACAAGTTCTGACTTCAGTATCGCCAGAGAATTAAAAGCCCTGGGTTTGTTTGGATTTTTCTTCCACTGCTAACTCTAATACCCATTAATGGTCTGCTAATCTAAGTGAAGGTGAATTAGCTCCTTTTTATTCCAGACAGCATGAGGTTGATGTACATCCGGAACCCATCTGCTTGCCAGTCTCTGCTCTTTGGGTTTGCCTGGTACCGAGCAGCTCCTGGAAAAGCAGGAGCAACATCGGCAATGAGCGATGCACCCCACGGGTAAAAACAGAGAGCTGAGCTCCTCCGCAATGGGCTTGGGAAACTCACCGACTTGGGACTTCCCTCCTTAGCACTTCGCTGGACAGAAACGTTTCCAGGCACGTGGAAGAGCAGAAGGCTGCAGGAGGGGTCGGAACGTGCTCCCATGCCGTGACAACTCTCCGCTGGCAGGGCAGGGCACAGGTCCTCAGGAGGTGCAGGCGGGCGGGCGAGGAGCCTCTGCTGCTGCTGCCCACCGGGGGATGGAGCTGCGGGCCCGGGCGGGACCCCGCTGGGGCAACCCCCGCCTTCGCGCTGTGGAAATGCAGGGTGAGGCGAGATGTGCTTCTGCCTGGGCTCTCCCTTCCCGATCCCCTTTCCCTTCCTTTCCTTCGCAAGCAGGAAATCAACATTCAACTCAAATTTAACTTGCAAAACATGTTTTCCAAGAACTTATGATACAAATTCAAGATCATTCAAAGCATCGGTATTATTTTCAGTACCTTCTCTGGGAGCAAGGGATGCGGCTGCTCCTCCCACCGCAGGACACGTTCCTGGGGGCTGAAGGGATGCTGTTAGGGGCAGGGACTTTTAC
>NW_010396754.1:0-335 GCF_000710305.1 Buceros rhinoceros silvestris | reverse complement strand
TCTTGTCCTCCCACCGCAGGACACGTTCCTGGGGGCTGAAGGGAGGCTGTTAGGGGCAGGGACTTTTATAGAGTTTTCAGTCCGTGGAAACCAGGAACCGAGGCGCAGCCTGCGCACGGGGGCACTGCTTTCACCTCGGCTGCTTGAATAAAGCAGATACAAATTGCGCGCCTGGATTTTCTTAGAGAACTTTGATTCTCTCTGGCTTCTGTGCATCTGTGGTCACAATCAAACCGAAGGCGAGCGGGGCCTGTGCAGAGCGCCCCAGCGCGGAACTCTGCGCGGCTTTGGGGAAGGAGCGGTGCCATCGCTCCGGCGCGGTCGGTGCACCGTGT
>NW_010396753.1:0-2778 GCF_000710305.1 Buceros rhinoceros silvestris | reverse complement strand
TTGCAACAGTAAGAAGTTTAAAGCTTATGATCAATTCTTTCAGAATGGGTGACTGTCCCTGTGCCATTGTTCCTTGGGGTGTCACCGCATCTTATACCCTGAGTCTGGGGCCACCATGGTCCCCTGAGTCCGTGTCCTCCCCAGTTAGGGGACACTGGCGGGTGGAGGGGACATGGGGGTGTGTCAGAGGGACACAGGGCACATGGGGATGCTGAGCGGGTATACAGGGAGATGGGAGGCCATAAGGACTTTGGGGGGGTATTGGGACACCAGAGGGAGGTCAGGGAAAGTGAGGAAGGGGACAGGGACATGGGGAGACAGGGGGACCCTGCGGTGGGGTTGGGAATGACAACACAGGGACAAAAAGGGACATGGGGGAGACATTGGGGACACTTGTGGGAGGTCAGATGGGGCTGTGGAGGTGACATGAGTGTCCCTGAGAGGGGGTTGTCTCCCAGTGTCAAGGGGAATGGAATGACACTGCTGTCTCCAGTTTGGGGATGGGATGTCGGGGAGTGACCGGAGGGGACACACACAGGTGACACCAGGGATTGGTGCTGACCCGTGTGTCCCCATGTCACCTGCTTTCTGCCACAGCTCCTGGCTCTCTGTTTCTGCAGCAGAGGGGAGGGGAGAGGAGGGCGGCAGAGGGACCAAGGTGTTTCACCACCCTCATTGTAAAAATTTTCTTCCTTAGATCTAGTCTAAATCTCCTATCTTTCAGTTTAAAACCATTACCCCTTGTCCATTGCAACAGGACTTGCTAAAAAGACTGGTCCCATCTCTCTTATAAACCTCTTTTAAGTACTGAAAGCTCACAATAAGGTCTCCCTGGAGCCTTCTTTTCTCCAAGGTGAACAACCCCGATTCTTAGCCTTTCTTCATAGGAGAGATGCTCCATCCCTCTGGTCATTTTTGTGGCCCTCCTCTGGACCTGCTCCATCAGCTTCACGCCTTTCTTGTTCTGGGTACTCCGAAGCTGGATGCGGTACTTCACGTGAAGTCTCAGTAAAATGGAATGGAGCGGCAGAATCACCTCCCTCAATCTGCTGGCCACACTTCTTTGGATGCAGCCCAGGATATGGCCAGTCTTCTGGGCTGAAGCATGCTTTGCTGGCTCATGTCCAGCCTTTCACCCACCATCACCACCAAGTCCTTCTCCACGGGGCTGATCTCTGTGCCATCATCACGACGCCTATTTCTCAACCCCTGAAGGCCCTGGCACAGCACAGAGCTGCTTCGGTCATGCTGGGGGTGGCTAACAGCTGGATTTCCAGCAGCACCACAGCAGGGGCCATTTTTCTCCCACCTTTCCACCTAGAAGCTGCCATCCTGAATGGGACCCTCTTTCTTTGCCTCCAGTCCCTCCACCCCAACAGGCTGCAGGCGGCTGAGAACCTTGGCCAGGCCTGTGTCCCAGCTTCTGCTCCATGTAAGGGAGTTGTCTGAGCCAGAAGGTCTCCCCTGAGCCTCCCGTTCTCCTGGCTCAACCCGCCCAGGCAGGTCACCTGGAGAGCATTCACCATCTGCATGGGCACTGGCCACCAACAAGCGACTCCTGAACCAGCCCTAAGTCCCTCAAAGGCCATACTGGGACCCTGAGCTCATGCCACTGGGCCCATGGGGAAGAAGAAGCCAAACAAGAAGCCAAACAAGGAGCCTCTTGAGAGTCTATTCCTTGGGCATGTTCTTGAGAGCAACTTTGGGAGAAGAGTGAAGGCTTCAGGCTCTGCACCAAGGAGATCCCCTGGTGTGGTGGAAATGCTGTTGTGGAGGAGAGCCCTGTGTCAGCAGTGCCCCTGGTCTGTCCCTGCCTGCAGTGCCAGCTCTGCCACGCAGCAGCACTGGCACCAAGCTGCCAGAGCCCTCAGGCCTGACCCCAAGGCAGGGGCTGCGAAGGACAGTGTGGAAGGGAAGAAAGAGCAGCTCAGCCAAGGCCAAGCGCTGGTGCTCCCTGGCAGTGCTGCTGGGCTGGGACTCTGGTCCCCTCCAGCTCTGCACACAGGCTCTGCCCGGCAGCTCCAGAGAACCCTTGGAGAAAGGATCCCAGAGAAACAAGTCACCGCAGAGACCTTTATTTTGTCTGAGCCCACAGGGAGCTCAGCTCCTCATTTCTATAGTCTCTGGGTCACCCGAGACAGGGAAATCCAGAATGAGAAATGGTGCGAATAAAGATATTTCTTTGTGAAAAACATTCTCACAAGTACAACACAATCAGCAGCAGAAACTGCTGAGGCAGGCTGGTCCTGCAGTGAGTGCCACTAGAACTGCTCTGCAGAAGAAGTCGGTTTCCTGAGCAGGCTGGTCCTTCAGTGAGTGCCGCTAGAACGGGTTTGCAGAAGAAGTCGGTTTATTGCTTCTGAGAAACATCCAGTGATGAGTTTCCTCAGGGCATCCTGGAGCTGCTGGTTCCTCATGCTGCAGGTGAGGGGGTTCACCGCTGGAGGCACCACCGAGTACAGGGCTGACACCACCAGGACAAGGGATAGGGAGGAGATGGAGGGGGGCTTGAGGCTGGCAAAGACACCACTGCAGACAAACAGGGAGAGCCCGGCCAGGTGAGGGAAGCGGGTGGAAAAGGCTTTGTGGCGTCCCTGCTCCAAGGGAACCCTCAGCACGGCCCTCAAGATTCAGATCTTGTTCAATCAACAAGATTGAACAACAATCTTGTTGTTCATGGTAGGACACCACCATGAACAACAAACAGACACAGAATGAACAGGCACTGACAAGGAGAAGCCCAAGTCCCCTGAGGTAGCCTGAGTGTGAGCAGGAGAG
>NW_010396752.1:453-5883 GCF_000710305.1 Buceros rhinoceros silvestris | reverse complement strand
CCCGGCCCCGGCCCGCCACCGGTTCGCCCGGGTTATCACTTCCCTTAGGGTGTTTTGGTTGGGGTTTGGGGTTTTTTGAGAGTTCCCGTTTATCTCCCTCACGTGCAGTCCCTAAGGCACGCCGATGTGGGAACCGCGGCATCTACCAGGATGAAACCTCCGCGGAGGGACTAACGGCTGGTCAGCTTACCCCCCCGTAAATGCCTGAATTAAAAATGTAAAGTGAGAATTAGTTACAAAACTGTGACCTGTAAATAGCAAAACGAGTATGAAAATGGAACGCCCCAGCCACTTGTGCTAAAGCACAGCTGTAGCTACCGGGACCGGCCAGGTTTGGTCACAGGTATTTCACACGTTACCGTGGTGACGGGTTTACACCTGCACCTTTTGGTCAACTTCTGACTTGCATCGCTATGATTTTGGGCCTCTTTAGGCTTTGGGTGAACCTAAAACCATCACAACTAAAATTACATTTTCCAGGAGCTCTCCAGCACGCAAAATCCAGAATATATGGGGAAGTATGATTCATAAAACAAACTTAAAATCAACGTTGCATACGGCGGTTGTGCTTTATGAACACTCTGCTTCTGTGACAGCCTTAACGTTAGAAGTCCTGAACCATTAGCAAGGCTGTGACCCCCCCAGAAGGGGAAGGACGGTGCCTCTTTCAGATGGGAAATTCTGCGGAGAAAAACACCAACGTAAATATGAGGTTAAAATTTCAGAGCACAAAAGCCACCTTACTGCTAAAAATATCTTCCACACTGGGATTTAAACTGAATGCCACCTTGCTTTAACATCAGCTTCCTCAGGGGCAGCAGCCGCATCACCCTTCGGTGAGTACAACAGTGGCTTTGCTCCAGTCCGATGGTGGTCTCCTTGGGGGGGAGGCAAAGTGCTTTAAAAGCAATATATACCCTTTGTCTCCAGTCAGTAAGTGATGCTCCTCCATCCAGTTCTCCTTCCAAGAGGGGGAATTTACATGTAAAGATTCCTGTTGCTGCGCTGTAGATCTTCGGAGTGGGGAAAGGGCTGTTGGAGAACCATCCACGGCCAGGCTGGATGTCACCCCAGCGTGGTGTCACTGTGACATCCCTCTGCTGATCGTATGGTAAGAGTCAGGAGATAGGAGGAGTTACAGGTATTTGATTTTTGTGACTAGTGACATCAGAATCCTGCCTCTACAGCCGAGATCCGTAAAGAAGTTTGGTAAAGTTGCTGCTTCTTTGTAAGATTAATTTCTGATTGTCCAAATCCAGCAGAAGGAAAACTCTTTCAAGGCTGTACCCTGAGAGGTTACCCATTAAGCAGATTCCTTCCGCTTTCTGACACAGTGGAGAATTTCTTACTGCTGCTGTAAGGTTTTGTCAACAAATGTCACCCATGTAGACTGAAAAACTCTTTAGTTACTCTTACGCTGTAAATTAAATCTCTCACAGATGCTGTGAGCCAGGAACCGAAGTAGCACCTTGAGGTGCTGAGGAGGTGGTTGATGGCTCGGTGCTGGGTAGGAGGCGGCGAAATCCCTTTCTCCGGCAGTTCCAGCACTGACCACTATCCCCGGTATTATCCCTCTGGGCTTTCTTTCCTGTGCCCGAGAGCAGAAAATGACCAATGCCCAGGAACGCCTTTCTCCTGCGCCCCGCAGCTGCTCCAGCAGCAGCTTCACAAGCGCGTTTGTGTCTCCGGGCGAGGAGTGGGAACAGTTTACAAGCTCCTGCTGCATTCAGCGCCTGGAACAAACACTGTGCCTGTGGTTTCAGAGCATGGGCAGTCACCTCCATCTTGTGAAGCACTCCTCTACCACGCACTCTTCATCGCTCATTCCATAAAACACATCTTTCGCCAAGGTCCCCTGACTTTTGAAGTGGTATCTTTTTTCCCCAAATACAATGCAGATGTATGAATACATTGCCCAATAACTTCTTTACAATGTGGTCAGGTTTTATACTGTAATGAATTGATTCATCCATAAAGGAAAATACAGGAAATCAGAGTTTATATAGTTATTTGGTAATTTTTAATTGTGTGTTATTTTCCTTCTTTTTTGCCACTGGATTAAGATGTAATATGAAAATTGAATGACTAGCATTTACAGGAACTCATGAAGTATCAAGTCTTCCTATGCTAAAATCAGAATTTTTTTTCTGAAGATGTTGGGTTGCAGCTGAGGTTGTCCTCTTTACCGAACCGTGTGTGGGGAAGTGCAAGGACTCCTTTGTCTGAAACACTGAACTCCTTTGCAGAGACCAGGCCAGCACCAGACAGGTACTGATCGCACCATCACTATGTATGTCCCGTGTAACTGCTGTTGCACTACGCCGTAATTCCCCAGGAGTTACACAACTAGAGTTATTCTACTACCTCACAAAGTACGGCCTCTTTTTCTCCCAAAAGATTATTGCAAGTAAGTTTTCATTTTCTTTTAAATAATTGGACTGAAGACAGAAGAACTTTGGCTGTGAATTTTCATATTGAGTTTGAACTATTTTTCTCCTTGTAACATTGTTTGGTCTTCTCCATCATAAAAAAAAAAGCCCACACAAAGAGATGAGCAACGGATGTACCTGCTAAAAAACCAGATGGTTTGCTCTTCAGAATTTCTGAAACACAGCAATAAAGTGCGATCACATTGACTGACTCTGGTGACAGTAAAGTGCAGATAAATTCCATAACAAAATTTATACTGTATGAGGAATCACTCCGAATTCCCCAAGTTTTAAATTTTTGTGGTTCGCAAAAGTAAATTAGTATTTTTAATCAAGGTAGTCATTAATGCTTTTATAGAAACAGAGCTTATGAACAAACTTTCCTATATATTACACAAAAATGCTGCATCGTTCCTAACACCTTATCCATTTCTAAAGTAGAAAAGATCTATTATTTTCCCAGCTTTGCTGCTCAAAGACAGGCTCCCTCCATCCAATTCCAGCTATTAAGAGACAGCTCCCTCCCCTGGAGCATGTTACACTTGCACTGCAAACACAGTTGTGCGGAAACATCACTGAATTCACTCGTCTCTTTTACGGTCTCTTTAACCGAGAACAAGGATGTTTTGAATTGACTGAACAGAGGAATAAAGTCACGGGCATGTGGATTGACGCCGCCACAGGAATCGTTTCTGTGCGAGTGCTGCTGCCACCACTGAGGTCCTGGGGCACTATCGCACCCCTGGAACCTCAGAGGGACACCAGAGCTGGGCGGCCTCTGGGCTTTGCTCAACACTTTCTTTAGTGGCTTTTGATTTTTTTGTAATGGTCATCACACTGACCTTCACAGGAGTCCTGAATGACCAGTGTTATATGGTTATACAGCACACGTTAAGTGTTTCGAGGTGGTTGTAGGTTGGTTGGAACTGTAAAACAAGGTTTAACTTCAGTGCATTTGCAACTTGCAATTAAGCCTATTTCACCAGCCAAAAGAAAACCCAGGTTTTGGGAATTTGAATATTCTCTGGGGAAGGAACTGTGGTTTGCTTTACAAACTGTTGTTTCTGAAGGTGGATCACAGAGGAAAAGGAAAAACAGACAGTAGGGTAACTTCTGAGCAGGGAGACTCTGATTTATTGGTTCCACCACTACTTGGAGAAACAGAACTAAAATACGCCTCTGTGAATAGAAATGGAACAAAGAAGCTTGTCGTCATTACTTTTTTCCTTCATGGAAACTTGAATCTTGCATAGTTTCCTGCATGCAAACATGATTACTATATAGATTAACGGTATCGCTAAATGAACCCAACTTTTAAAACTCGATTGCCAAGTAAAGCTGCATATTTTACTGCCAAAACATATGCACACAAAGTGTTATTTGTAAGATTTAGTACTTCTTCATCTATTTAGTGGTTAACAAAGCAATTTAAGGGATCATTAGTCTGATATGCAATGGAATTTAAGAAGTCTCATTTGCATTCGATTGAAATTGGCCAACAGAATCAAAGATTATTAGTAGGGGGGTGGACAGACAGACTTTCAAACAGATTATCCATCTTACAGATTTTCTTTGTCATATATCATGCGTAACATAAACCAAGAAATGAGACTGAAATATATAATAACGTGCTAATTTTCTGCTTTTTTTCTAATGAAATGACACTCTTCAATACAGAAACAAACAAGTGATAATTCCATTTCACCTAAACTAGAAACCAGACGTGTTTTCTAGAATAGAGATGAGCTATGGTTTGTTTTTTCTTTTTTCTTGACTTATTATTTTACCAGCAAGTGGCTGGTTATTCATTTCCTCAGAAAAAACAATAATCAATGCCTGCCAGCATATGCTTTTAATTTAATTAGGAGCACCTCACTGGAAAGAACCACCTAGGTCATCAGGTCCGTATTGATTAATCAAAGTTGCATAAACACGGTGGGTTTTGTAACACCGCCCTCCTCTGCAGAAGGTGTAAGCCATCTTCTGCTTTAACCTTTGTAGAGTATTTTTACACCTTTCCAGCACTTTTTTCATATCTATTATCTATCTGTTCTGGCAAAGCAAATCACCACAGGACAGAGCACTGTTTATGCAGACTGGTTGAACTGGGCGTGTGGAGACTGGCCAGCCCTGTAAATGAATCCTACCTTATCCCTCCTCTCAGAGAACCCTATTACGCTATTTTTTCCTTACCAGCGGATTTTGCAGAAAATATGTAGGGACTTACGGTAATTCTGAAATCTTGAGTCTCTAATAAGTTTGGTTAACAGTAGCAAAGTATTTAAAATCCAATTACCTCACAAACTACCCCCTACCTTAAATATTAAGGAAAACATTTACACAGAAAGATTTACCACACTAATAGTTATCGATCAGGTATTTAGGCTACACCCAACACCTAATCTGTTTGCAAAGATTATTTAATATAAAGAGTAACTAGTATTTTTAATGCAGACTTCAGTATACAGAGATTCAATTTTCAGTAATTTTACATGACACAAATCTTCACAGTGTTTTGAGCTGGAAATTAGCACTTGTGTTTTATTTTCATACTTAAGGTGCCTCAATCAATTTAAGAAATTTGTCGTATCTAAAAAGTTAAGATAAATGGATGCAGCACTAACAAATCCATTAATATGTTCTCCCTATATTTAATGTATTCTTGACTTGTATTCATTGACAATGTAGTCTTGTAAAAGATGCTGCCACATTTGTGAATACATTTAATAAAATAAATCTGATTAAACGATAATACATTTTTTTAAACTATAAAGTAACTGTAATTGATTTTCTTTGCCAT
This sequence comes from Buceros rhinoceros silvestris, assembly GCF_000710305.1. NCBI lineage: Eukaryota > Metazoa > Chordata > Aves > Bucerotiformes > Bucerotidae > Buceros > Buceros rhinoceros. The sequence goes on along the minus strand of NW_010396752.1, from coordinate 654 downwards.
ATTGGAAAGAATACATTAACTTACCAGAAACATTACATGTCAAATTCAAATTTATAGCAAAATAAAGAAAAAACAGTTCCTGTAGTGTATTAATATTTGACATTAATTTATCTCATTTTGCATAACTTAAGAGCCTATAATTTCAGTCAGATACACTCCTATGGACTGACCTGTAAAACTACAAAAACAGATTTTTCCGAC
>NW_010396752.1:0-305 GCF_000710305.1 Buceros rhinoceros silvestris | reverse complement strand
AGCCTGCAGCCTCTCTCCCATTGTTTCTGCAGCCCCAGTTCTTAAATGGCATTTTATGCGCACAGCTGCCGAATCTCAGAGGGCTTGGTGTGAGTGTTACAGCCTGGACAACAGCAAACGGTTCCACCTTGAACTACCCGAGGACTGCAGCCTCGGAAAACAGCCTGGGGTCGCGGCCTGTCCCGGAGTCCTCTCCTGCCAGGTAGGGAAGGCAGAGCGGGCTCAACACAACACTGTTCAAAATTCCCCTCCCGCGGCTGATTCATCGTGGTGCCCAGCAGCCCGAGATACTTGGGATGAAGCTC
>NW_010396751.1:381-1613 GCF_000710305.1 Buceros rhinoceros silvestris | reverse complement strand
GGGGACAGGGGGGTGGCGGTTGTTGGCGGCATTCAGCTGCGCGCCCGGAGTGGTGTGTTGCTCGCGTGAGAGCCTGTGATCAGCGCCGTAAGTCGCCTTTCAGGAGGTGTCCCCGCATGCTTTAGTATGCATGTCACCGCCCGGGTTTCTTAAGCCTGGGGCACTAGCAGGCGAGGAAAAAAAAAAAAGGGCAAAAAAAGTTCCAAATAGGATTTAGCATAAGCTTGAGGAGATTTGGAAAGGTTTCAAAGATCAGGCTGTATCAAAGGCTTATGAAGCCCTCGTTAGCTGTAGAAATATAATAGCATGGCAGGCTATCCCATTCGAGGAACCAATGGCTGTATTATTCTTAAGCCTGGGGCACTAGCAGGCGAGGAAAAAAAAAAAAGGGCAAAAAAAGTTCCAAATAGGATTTAGCATAAGCTTGAGGAGATTTGGAAAGGTTTCAAAGATCAGGCTGTATCAAAGGCTTATGAAGCCCTCGTTAGCTGTAGAAATATAATAGCATGGCAGGCTATCCCATTCGAGGAACCAATGGCTGTATTATTTCACTATGACAGGCTAAAGGGAGAGAAAGTTGAACAGTTTCCACAGAGGAGTTGGACTAAGTTGAATATAATGAGCAAACGCCACATGTATCCATTATGTCCCCATTCGAGGAACCAATGTCTGTATTATTTCACTATGACAGGCTAAAGGGAGAGAAAGTTGAACAGTTTCCACAGAGGAGTTGGACTAAGTTGAATATAATGAGCAAACGCCACATGTATCCATTATGTCCCCCTATTCATTCCCAATCACTGCCATAACTCTTTGACTAAACGATGATGAGCGCTGAATTACACACAATGCTCTGCTCATATTAAAATACATTTAAGACCTATCCCTCCTGGTGCCCTGTTACGCCTATTCACAGGATTTTCCTTTTGTCCTAATAGGGCCTCTCTGGGAAGCAACACCAGTCTCGTTCCAGAAGAACAAAATAACAGCATGAGGCTGAAACCTGGCACGAACGGGGGGGAACGAAACCATCTGCCCCGCAAGGCACCAAAGCCCCGCACGGAGCCCAGTGCAGCCTGCCGGCCTTGCAGTGCCTGGTCAGCCATGGGGATGCTGGCCACCAGCCCCGGCAGGAAGGGAAGCTGGGAGTCCTGAGGGGCATCTGGCTCTCCGGAAAACTGCATGCCCTTCCCTTCCCTTCCCTTCCCTTCCCTTCCCTTCCCTTCCCTTCC
>NW_010396751.1:0-234 GCF_000710305.1 Buceros rhinoceros silvestris | reverse complement strand
TTCCCTTCCCTTCCTTCCTCTCCCTCTTTTCTTTCCCCCTTCCTTTCCTTCATTGCCTTCTGCCTTGCTTCCTTCCTTTCCTTACCTTTCCTCCTTCCCTCTTTCCATGTCCTAGAGAACCTATGAGATGCGTTTTAAACGAAGAGGGGAGGGGACCAACTTAATGGGGACTGTCCGTGCCCCCCGCCCCGGTTTCCTTCAGAAACTTCGGACCAAAGCGCTCTGCTCCGCTCC
>NW_010396750.1:352-2556 GCF_000710305.1 Buceros rhinoceros silvestris | reverse complement strand
GCCGGCCCTGCGCCGTTCGCCCGTCGCTGCTCGGAAGGCCCCCACTACACCTTCAGAGTCACGGAATATCTCGATTGGAAGGGACCCATGAGGACGATTTGCGTCCAGCTCCCCGCTCCGCACAGGACTGCCTAACAGTAACCGTGTCACCAAGCGTATCGCGCAGAGATGCTCTGGCAGGCCTGCTGCCTGGCCGCTTTTGCGGGGAGACTGTTCCAGGGACTGGCCACCCTCTCAGGGAAGAGCCTTTTCCTAACATAAAACCTGAACTCCCGGTTACACAGTTTCATTCCATTTCCCCATGTTCGCTGCTGGTCACCAGCAAGATCAGCACCAGTTCCAATGCCCACTCCACCCCACACCATGAGGAAGGTGTGGACTGCCGTGAGGCAACCCCTCAAGCCTTCTCTTCTCCAAGCTGAACAAGGCACATGACCTCAGCCGTTCCCCCTAAGTCTATTCCTCAGGGCTTCTAACCATCTTGGTCACCTTCCTCACAACTAAATGGTGTGAAGTACTTCTGTGGCAATGTGCTACTCCTCACCCCCGTTTAAGCCATAACCACCAGTGTGGATTGTGGTGGCTGCTGCGTTCAGCTTACTCTGGCCTGTGGGAGACAGATGGCAGCCAAGGGCTTTCTTGCCGGTGTGCAAATATGACTGTAAGTCGATCCTCTGTAACAAGCGGACAGCCGTTGAGCTCTCTGGCAGCATCACCCCTCCGTGTTACTCCTCGAGGCTGAGAGGTGCCTTGCCACAACATTCTCAGTAACTGACAGCAGGCCAAACTCTGAAATCTTAGCTCAGTGAGCTAAAGGACTGATTGCACTTACACAATCCCTCAGACAAACGACTGACCAATTCTGGAACTCAGAGCGGAGACAGCTGCACCTGGACTCCTCTCTGAGGTTAGAAAGCAAGGGGGTCCCTTCAGAACCTCACGGCTCAACAGGAGGGTCTCCATGCCAGGATCCTGTCCTCTGTGCAGTAAATAACCACATACACCTTGCCACCAAGTCTTGTTAAACCACTGTCACATTTCTCACTGAACTTTGCAAGATCACTGAAGTACATTGTTTCTTCTCTCTTACAAAGGAAGCCTGTGACTCATCTGGGATGCCTTCTTGTATTGAAGCACCCAAAAGTGCACACAGCAGTCACGTTGGGCCACGCCCATGCAGTGCAGAGTGGGACAGTCACCTCCCTCGACCGGCTGGCTCTGCTGTGCTTGATGCACCCCAGGGCACGGCTGGCTCTCCTGGCTGCCAAGGAACACAGCTGACTCACATTCAACTTACCCTCACTCAGAGCCCCAGAGCTCTTCCCACAGGGCTGCTCTCCACCTCGTATCACCCAGTATGTACGGGTGACCAGCATTACCCCATCCCTGGCAGAGAATCCAACACTCTCTCATTAAATTCCGTACAGCTGGTGATTGCCCAGCTCTCTATCCAGACCTCTGTGCAGGGCCTTTCTATCCTTACGTGAGTTCACAGCTACTCCTACTGTAGTAGCATTAGGAAACTTACTCAATATACATTCAGTTCCTGCATCAAGACCATTTATAAAAACATTTAAGAACACTACCCCTAAATTTGAGCCTTGGGAAATCTTGAGAAGACACAAGAGAATTTCCTGCTTTGCCATGTAAACCCGCAGGGTTTGGAGCTTAACTTCCTATTGTCCACTTGGAAAGCAGAGTAGAAGAGATTTCCTTCCTTGTGCCAGATGCCTCTCTCTCCCATAGATTGAGCCTTCCAGAATGGGCACTGGACCAATCCAGGAGCAGTCAGTGCAATCAAGGCACTTGATTTACAAAACAGACCCACCCAGCCCTAAGACTCGATTTGGGAACGCATCCTCAGGAAGTACATCACAGAGGCCCAACCTTGGTAAGTTATCAGTCTGCTACAGTCACACTGATGCATCATCCCAAATGCCGAAAAAAACAGAAGCCACACTGGCTCAGCACAGAGCAAAGGCAACTTACTGTGCTTCCACACCTTTGTTCCAAGCAGAGGCCGTGTGCCTGCATTTGAAGGGGAGTCCCCTCACTGGCCGTGGCCTCCATCACTGCACACAACCTGCCTACGTTCCAAGTAACCGCGATGTACACAATCCTGCCCCAGTATCACATCAGGCTCGCAGTGTAAAGCATCTCCGCCTGGGCTATCACAGGGGTCCCCCACGGAGCTGCTGTGGCCG
>NW_010396750.1:0-269 GCF_000710305.1 Buceros rhinoceros silvestris | reverse complement strand
GAGAGCGGACAAGCAGGCAGGGAGCCGCCTGGAGCCACACGCGGCTGAGAAGAACCGCTTACCGCTGCTCTCCTCGCGGCCGTCCAGTGTCTCTGAGGGCCGTCACCACAGACCGCACTCGGGCTTCGCGTGGCCCACAGCGATGGCACGGCAGCCCTCCGGGCCAAAGGGTCTCTCGGTAAGGCAGCGCAGCCCCGGCGCGACGATCTTCCCGGGAACCGCCTTTCAAACGGGCCAACCGAGCTCCGCCCGCAGCCAGGCCCGCACCT
>NW_010396749.1:28100-29823 GCF_000710305.1 Buceros rhinoceros silvestris | reverse complement strand
CGGCTCCCAGCGCCCCGGGCAGACCACCCGTGGCTAGCATGCGCTGTCCTCAGGCTATCCTTGCTTTATGCAAGTGGCTCTGAGAGCACACTGCTGTTTCTTCTGCTTGGGTCTCTGCATCTGATTACTGGTCTCTAAATATAATTGGAGATACTGATTTCTTGACATTTAGTTCAGCTTTAGAGAATCACCTCATACGTTAGTTTTCCCTGTGTTCTCAAAGAGCACCATGACTTCCCTGCCAACTGAGAAACTGCAAGCTATCGTTTTTGTGAGGAATAAACTCTTGAAAAGCAGAATAAACCTCAAAACACGGGGCTGGGAGCAAGTGGGCCGCCAGTGTGCTGCAGAAGGCAGAAAAAAAAAAGACAAGACATTGGGAAATACTAGGTTTAGAAGCAAGTATTAAATTAGCAAGCATTAACAATTTCTTTTTATTAACAGTATTTCCAATGTTTAAGGTCAATCGTCAGCAAGTCCCACAGTTCAGAGGTCAGAGTATATCTGGTAGTCCCTCCTCAAGGCACATGGACTTGTGCTTTTTTCCTCATACATTCCCCCAAAGCAGCAAAACCTTAACATTCACCAGCTTAAAATAAAGATGTATTGAAAACGTACAATTTATTATGTCTCACAACAAACTGCAAGCTATCGTTTTTGTGAGGAATAAACTCTTGAAAAGCAGAATAAACCTCAAAACACGGGGCTGGGAGCAAGTGGGCCGCCAGTGTGCTGCAGAAGGCAGAAAAAAAAAAGACAAGACATTGGGAAATACTAGGTTTAGAAGCAAGTATTAAATTAGCAAGCATTAACAATTTCTTTTTATTAACAGTATTTCCAATGTTTAAGGTCAATCGTCAGCAAGTCCCACAGTTCAGAGGTCAGAGTATATCTGGTAGTCCCTCCTCAAGGCACATGGACTTGTGCTTTTTTCCTCATACATTCCCCCAAAGCAGCAAAACCTTAACATTCACCAGCTTAAAATAAAGATGTATTGAAAACGTACAATTTATTATGTCTCACAACACTTTGTTCCCCCCCCCCATATATTTCATCAGAGCAATATAGAATTCAAGGTCATTAAGTAGAGAGCAAGACAGTTTACTAGAGCTTCATCACAAACTCTGTACATACATGCTTTTTCAACATTCTTCATTTGTATTATGATCTTGATAGAATTTCCCTCAGAGAGATCAGAATGATCACTGAATGAAGTTTCAATTATATAGGACCGAACTAATGCAAAATACCTAAAAAACCAGCACAAAACCTTTAGCATCCAGACCTCTGAGAACAGTAGGGTTTGTAAGCTGAAGTATTTAAATGGAAAGGGACTTTATTTCAAGTACTGTCAAAGAGAAACATTGCCACTTACTGGCAGTACCAATGTCTTTGCAATATTTGTAGGCATTTATGTGCATCCTTCAAAAGCTCTATTAACCTTTATACTATTTGTCAATAAAAAGCCCCATTAACATTTAAACTGTGTATGTCCAACTGTCTACTTCAAACAAGAGTCAAAAGATACCCTTTAGGAAATAGTAATTTATTACAGACTACATTATTGGGACTGTAGATGTTGGAGATTTCAAAAAGGTCACATTTCTTACTGTAAAAAAAAAGTAAAAAGCTAAAAAAAAAAAAATCAATCATCAATTGGCAAGAAGGCTGCACGTGGTCTGAGCAGGAGATGTGACGTGACAGCCACACGGGGGGCAAACAG
>NW_010396749.1:21754-27917 GCF_000710305.1 Buceros rhinoceros silvestris | reverse complement strand
AAGAGTGGTACGACCAGCTGGAGCCACCGTAGGAATACTGGAGGAGATCGGATCTCTAAGGAGATCACACTGCACATGAAACTGAAATTTAAACGCTGCTTTTGCAGTAGGATCACCAGAACTTACCTGACATTAACAACTCGCCTTACCTGATATTAACAATTTGTCTGTATCAAGCAAAAACTTCATTTTAATCAAATATAACGTCATCATTGGATAGGAACTGAAATCACAGCTGTGTGGATGACAGACTCTTCAGTCAAGCTGCTGAACTGGAAGTGCCAAATGCATTAATTCACCATCTCATGTACATCCCCCAAAACATTGCTGTTTCAAGCACCACTGACTTCGTGAAATCCCTATGTGTTGCTTCTGTAAAGTGGATATTTCAAAAGGTAAGAAAAAGCGATCCCCAAATCTAGAGACGGAAAGCAAAGTCAAGCAGTCTATTACCACTGCTTCTACAAATCATTAGTGAAGACGTGACCTGTTCCACCAAAAAGAAAAAAAATTCATTAATTGTCTTCAAGTATGGCAGATGCACTCACAGTGACAAGAAACATTCGTTTCAGTACTTTACAACAAGGAAATCTCTAGACTCCACAGAAAATTTACAACCAAAATGGAGCTAGCGTGACAAACAGCGCTCACGTAGCAACAACGAAAAAATAAAGTCCACATGTTCAAGAGAAATGTACTTTAGTGGCTTCGCTTCCTTAGGCTCCAGTTTGGCAGAGCACTACTTCGTGCAATCACCCCTTGTATCTCACGTCCGTCTTGTCTTCTGTTTCTTCGTTTGCCTCTTTGCATCCTCTGAGCCACCTGTGTCAGAACCGGTCTGGCCAAGCGCACGCACTCCTTGCAGCCGAGCTGTCAGCTGTAGCAACAAGGGAATAAGCTGGGAAAAAACAAACAAACAGGGGAAGGAGCTTGTGATTGCAATGGCATGTAAGGCCTGAGTGATAACATTCGTTACACTCGAGCATCCCCGAACGGAACGATTGCGTAAATGGCACATGAACAAAGACAGCAGAAAACAGCAGCAAATCCTGGGAAGGAATCAAACCAAACTTCCGGGAATTTTCAATAATCAAAACCAAAAATGATTGTCAGTAAATTTCTCCCCTGTGGTCATGAGCACTTTGAGTCCTGAGTCTACAACATGAGCGCTATTGTCAGTGGAGGCACTCTCAGCGACACTACAGGAAACCCTGGACAATCCCATTCTGTCCTGTCTTACCCATCTTTGAGAGGAAATCAAACTGCACAGACAAATTTCCTTTCTCTTATCAGCAAAACAGAAATGCAGCCAGATCAGAGAAGACTAGAAGAGCGGGGTTTGTTACCAAAGCCAGAGGGGGTTATTCAGTAGCTATATTGCTTGAGACCTCTTCACTAGGGAGGGTGAAAAGCTGTAGAGGCCAGACTTAATGACTTGCAAGATTTTTTGCAGTCTGGATTTTCCTGAAGCCAATAAAATAATTACTTTAATTCCTATTATCTCTGAGTCTGGTTACCTGTATTTAAACAACGCTATATTGGTTTTTTCCCCAGAGCCATCAAAAGAGAAGACAAATTCCAAAATGGCACAGGAACTCACCTTCACACCAAGCTTTTTTTAAAGGCAGGTAAGTGTGGCTTTTCTTAAAGTATGTCAGAAAAGGTAACTGCTGACTGCATCTGTCTGGACAACCACCTCAACAAACCCTCACTTAACACAGTACCAAGTATTCATTGACAGGACAATAACATTTGAACAAGACAAAAAACCCCATGACCTACCTTATCGTGGTTGTAACCAGCCAGCAACAGAAGCAGCGTCAGTGGTAACGCAATGTAAGATCCTTGGGCTATATCTTGTTCAGGCAACTTTCTCTGAAACCAGTGAGGACCACGGGGTTTTAGTGGGGTTTTTTTAAACGGCCATTTCAACAATGAAATCCCTCAGCTTCAAGCAACGTCAGCAATAGGCTCACACGGCACATCCACCCCTTCCCAGCTGACTTTCTTCTAAGCGCTGCTCTAAGGTTTGCTTTACCATCAGCTTCAAAGTAGACCTCTTGATCAGATTCACTCACCTACTACCTTCCTCCTGGGGTTTCTTGGTTTTTAAAGCCAATTCACTGATGGTCAGTCTCCACAGATTAACCTGTCACATGCCGCCCAAACCTCTGTGATCCCAATACTATCACAGCAACCATTCTAGCACAGCATCTTTCCAGCACACCTGCACCGTTATTTATAGCTGCCATTTCCTGTCTGTCTGGCATCTGAATACATCAGAGATGCAGAAAGAGCTAAACCATTTAAGTATTGCAGAACAAACTCTTCACTAGATTGACTGCACTGTTCAGAACTGCAAGAAGACACTTCTCTCTCTCCAGGGAGGGAGTTTTCCCCGATGCTTGTTCAAAACCCCTCCACTTTTACCTTCTGCCTCAGTTCCAATAACTAATGCTTTTTGGCCTGGTGAGGCTTCTTTCATACACACAGAAGTCTTTAAAGGAATTCTGACAACAATCCTCTCTTCCTCCTTCAGCCCCTGGTTACTGCAACCTTTCAGTTAGTGTCACGGCTACAAATCCTTCCTGAACTCCTCACCTGCCTGCCAACATACATCAGGTTATTACATCCCTGCCTGATGCCTTCAGTGTGGCCGTGTCCAAATTCATTGTCGTTTTAACACCTCTCACGAACCTCTTTGTATTTACATTAATAGAGTGCGTGGCCGAGACGACAAAACACACGCAGACACTGCTCTCACGGTGAACACCCGCATGTTTCAGTGTCCTGTACTTACAGTGGGACTGAAGATCAGTGTAATGTGTTTATGGTATCCAATAGCAGTGAAGGAAACTTGAGGGAGGGTGTAGTCATACTGTGATTTAGACAACGTAGAATCCAGGAGCACCACGTAATTCTGTGGGTAAGAAATACACTCAGTCTACAGCAGTAGCAGTCTGAGAGAAAATTAGATTTAAATGCAAAAGTTAGTTTAACAGGTTTCAAATCTTCTGCAACACTGGTCACTCCAGCACCAATACAGTGCTGCAGGCACACCAGAAATAACACACCTCAGGGAAAAAGAAAAACAGAAGTGAGCTAAGCTAATTATTCTGCAATATGCTTACCTCTCCATCTCGGAGCAGTGGTGGGAAATGGAAAAACAGGGACAGGCCTAAGTTGACTGTATGAATTGGGTTGTCAAGATTTTCACTTTTGTAGAGCTTCACCTGTGAGGGAAAGAAGAGAGTATAAACCAGGTACTGCTGAGCCTGCGCCACGATAGCTATGTCAGACCTCCCACATCTTAGGGATAAAAGCACTTCAAAATTCATCATGATTTTTAAAAACAGAAGGCTGTCAAGTAAGAACACCTGGAGTTGTTCTAATCTGGGATGTGAAAAGTCACAGAAGCAGACTTTCTACAGAACTTGAAGTAATTTATGAACAACTCAAGCCTGACATTTTCATATATCTACTGTATCAAAAGTAATCCACATCTGTGCATCACCCAGAAACGAGTAACTATTCTAAATACTCCCAGCAGCTTCACAGGATTTTGCAGCTGGGGGTTGTTTCTATTTCTCTGATAGGCTCATTTTGCTTGATTTCAATTTCTCTACCCTTATGTAACACACTAGACATCCTGAAGCTACAGAACAGGCCTGAAGTCCTCAGCAAATACAGTTTGCTCAGAAAACAGCATAATTAAAAGAAGGTTGTATCGCAGTTGAGTAAGGCTGGCAGGGGGCCACTGCATCTCCTCCAGAGGACAGGGTAAGCAGAGTGATGGTTTCTGCGGACCACTCCAAAGCAGCCTTCTAGCAGCTACACCATTGTCTGTAGACCTCTGGATCAGGTATCTGCTAGATCAGATATTCATCTCTCCTTGCAGGCACAGCCTAACTAAATTCTCAGTGATTCTGCCCTCTGCTACTGTGGTTGCAGCTCCAATCGCAGTTATTCAAGCCCAGGCAACCAGAAAAGACCAGACTGAGGTCACAAATCTGCTCACTTGTGTCTGTATCAAATCTTAGCACATCTTAGACAAAAATTTCTGCCTTGAAAGCAAGGGTGACAGTATGCACCCATCAACAGCACACGTGCACTGCATGCAACACAAGACCCAACCTAATATCAAAGAGGTACAGGCTTGGATAACTCCCATATAATTACATTTTGACAACAATTCCTCTTGCAGATACCTGCTGTTTGCACCCTAAGCTAAATGGATGACAGGTGTTTACCAAGTGTTCTCAGGTCACAGTGCAGTCTTCTGAATTTTAAAAAATTCAGCTTTACTATTTTGTCTCATGCTCTCTGTAGTATTTTCTTGCTAGCAGATGTGCATGTCAAAATTCCAGTTATTTCAGGAATTAATGCAGTTCTCTGATAGAGAGGACTCATCTCACCCTGGGTGTCTCGCTCTCCCTACAGAGAGGGCATCCCTAATCAAGGCAGAAGACCCAAAAATGTACAGGCCAACCTGAGAAAGTATTTCTTGAACATATTCCCATGAAAAATGGAAACATTAAAGCAAAGCAGTGAGGAACACTGGAATTTTAATTCGATCTGGAATTCGAATTCACCTTCATTAAGGTATTAGTCATAATTTTAATTATATGTGTGCTCTGGCTACTGAACAGTTTCCAGTGAAAAGACACTGGGAAACCAATGACAAATACACTTGACGAAGATGAAAGGGTTGAACTTACACATAATGTGGAGAGATATTCAGAAGATGTAATTACATTTCCACTTAAATCAAATTGATTAATTTGCCGAAATGCTATAATATTAACATCATCGATGTCACTGTTCCCAACCTGCAACATAAAACAGAGTCACGCTTTTAGCAAGAGAGGAACAGTTAACACAACACAAATACTGCTCACAATTTTAAACAAGAAGTGAATTTTGTTCTACACAAACCACAAGGGAACTTGAAGGTTTTCCAATCACAACTCCTGTTCCTCCAGAGTGCACAGCTTGCGATTACAGACTTGGGCATTATAGCCAAGGCTGATGACATTAAGTTAAACTAAAAATGGAAGAAGTATCAAAAGCAGACATTATTGGGAGAGGATGAGTTACACACACAGGACTGCCTGATGAACGCTGCTCTCAGTATTGTGCATCTGCGCTGAGTGACACGTACTAGCATGCTAGAATGTTCATACAGCTGATTAACGAGGAATAAGCTCATCTCATAATACAACGTACTTCAAAAACACATAACTTTTTATCCTTCAGAACGGTTTAAAACACAAAACATTTGTGTTTCTAAATTCAAACTCCGATCGGAGTAAGGAAAGACATTAACTACAGTTACAGGCAGGTTACACTTAGGCCAGGCGCGTACCAGCAGTCTGGTGCCACTGAGCCTGTTCGCTTTCCTGCAGGGGCCTTTCAAACACTTCTCTCTCCTGGAGGTACTACTGGTACACGCTGCTGCACACAGCTGTCACTTGCAGCACATAACCTTCGTATGATTTTCTGGAATTCAGTTGCCGTTCTCTGTCCCTCCCCAACCAGCAAGCACTCTTAGCAAGAAGACCCTGAGGAGCTGAAAGATTCCGGCCCTTCTGATTTGCTGCAGGAGGACACCCAGGTCAGGCACATGTCTGGGCTCAAACAATCACCATCTCCCACTGAAAAGTTCTGGACAGCTAACAAAGGCTAATTAACCTTTGCTGGATGTCAAGAGATAACTGTGAGGCAGCTAATCTGAATCTGTAAGGATGGGGGAATATTTAACAAGAGTTCATCAGTTTTCAGTTCAAAGTTATTACTACATTTTATAAAGGTTTGCTAGTCTGCATAACAATTTTGCCTACACTGAGACTGCAAGACTTGGACCAAGTAAAGCATAAAACAATCTGTCCATCAATCAATAACTAAATACAAAGACAGGATAATATGACAATTTATGACATTCTCAAGTTGCTACTTCTTTGTTCCACATCATACAGAAATGATGAAAGGTGTTTGTCCCGGTTTGAGCTAAACTTCCTGGTTTGAGCTGAAACTTCCTTGTTTTGGTTAATGGACAAATAGGAATTATTCTATGCAAATACGGTAATTCCGCATTTAATTGGTTAAGAGAGTCAGGTGCAATGTTACGTGTTAAGGTTATAAAACCCAGCAGCCGAGGGGCGTG
>NW_010396749.1:0-21380 GCF_000710305.1 Buceros rhinoceros silvestris | reverse complement strand
TCCTAACTCTCCGCTGTTTCGGCTGGAGAGCTTTTCTCTGCTGTTAGATCCCGCTCCTCGCCACTGCCCGCGCCCCCCACTCCCAGCGCGAGAGGAATTCAACTAGGCTGGAGCGAACCAAGGTTTTTTGCACTCTTATCTCGCCGTTGGCTGCCTGCCCAGAACAAGCTGCCTGCTGACCTGACCTTGAAAAAAGAACAGTTTGTGTAAACATTCTCTACTTTTCTTTTTCTTTTTCCTTTCCCTTTTGGTTTGTAACTATATGCATATATATCTATATATATGTAGAGTTATGCATGAATTTATTGTTTATTAAAAGTTTGTTTCAGCTTTTCCGAACGCAGACCGAGGTGTGAATTTCTTCCTTTCCCTTTAAACCCCTTCTGTCTCCAACAAGACAAAAAGGGGGTCTGTTAAGGGAATTAGAGGAGTTGTTTTACCTCGGTCCCTCGAGCCTTAACAGTGTTCTATACATTTACTCTCATTTCTTGATGTGTAGTTTTTGTGACTGTGAAAAACTCCTTCTCCCCTGTTCACTATCTGGGCTCATCTTTCTTCAATTCAAAGCTATGGGGCTGACACACAGTACGGGGCCTGTGTTTAGGGAGTAACCTGCTGAAAGCCACTCGTCTAAACAGAATGCAACCAACTACACTGCTGCTGATAGAACAGACAATGCCTAGACAGGGGCATCTCATACTTAAGTAATACTATAAAAAAAAAAAGAAGAAATTACCTCAATCGCCCGATGCTGTGGTAAAGCTCTTTCAATGTGATCATTGCCTTCAGCCTTCAGTTGGACATGATACACACATCCAGGCTAAAAGCAACATTCGGATGATAAATCCCGACACTGAATGATACTCTAATTTTAGAACACAGTAAGACAATTTTCTAACATTCCATTTAAGATATGCCACCCAAACAGATCTAACTCTATCCAGTTAAATTCTTCCTTATCCCAAATGGAAAATTTAACTCAATAACACTATTAGGGGCGTTTACTGCCAGTAAATACAAAAGGGCTATCACAGAACTTTCAGTAGGTTGTTACGTCACAGTATTAAAAGACATCATCTGCTGTGATGTGTTTTAGCAATAAAGAAAATACATTAAACAGGATTAAAACCTGATTAAATACTGCTTTCTACTTCAGCAAATTGCTTACTCCATACATAGTGGTCCCAAAACTTCAGCTTCCACGTTTCCTGCAGAACAGCTGACTTCACATATATGCTGTACAATCAGCATCACACATACACCCAATACCCCACTAAAAATGCGCTGTCACAGTACTTTCACAAGAGAAACTAAACGCTTCCCAAATGCTTTGGCCTGAGAAAACTCCCTGCTGTGAGACCTGAACCCTGGAGAATCCCTGTTTGACACATCCAGTACCCTGACCAGGGGCTTGTGTCACATCCTGGAACCGTTCAGCGTTTGTGGGAGGCCGTTGCAGTACGCTGGCACCAAGTCCCACAGATCTACACTACAAGTTTTTCCTCACATTACTAGAACGAATGTTCACTACATGACAGTGTTTCCTAACAGAGAGAGACTCAAGGGAATCTGAGCTAGCGAATGGGAAAACAGAAATTGGTAGCTAATTAATAAAACCCATTTCATTGCTCTGTTACCACACTAACATACATGTCAGAGAGTGTTCTGATCCTTACCAGAAGGCCACGTAGCCTGAATTTGCCCTCCTCATCAGTTATCGTGTCTTCTCCATAGATGCTACAATCCTTCTGCCCAACAGCTTCCACTGAGACTCCCTGCTCAGGCTCTCCGTTTAAGGAAGAAACTGTGCCATAACAGCTAGAGGTATAAAGAAAACCAATTGCTACAGACGTACGGATGCTGGTTTAATGCACGTTTTAAAGACATTTTACCGTTAAAAGTAAAATTGCTTAAAGCATTAGAATTCACTGCAGTTTAGAGCACAGCTTCAGGATTCCAAGTTCCCTGACCTCCATGAAGAGCAGCACTTACTCCTGAGGGCAAAGAAAGGAAGGATGTTGAAGTCAGATACCTGAATTGGTCTACCATCCCTAGAACAGCCCTCTTCCCTCCCACTGGACGTAGCACAAGCCACTTCCAGTGCCACTGATGCAGGGCCTTCATAGCAATGTTTCTCCATACAGCCCTGCCATCTGGGCTTAGCTACATATCCACACACATGAGAAAAAGCAAAAAAGGACTCATACACAGCGTTGTGAAGTTAAAATGTGCCTCCTGAAGTACCCTCCAAACCTTCAGAACAGAGGTGTATTGGGAGAAGACACATATTTGCATAATGCATCCTGCTACAGTACACAGCACTTTGCAAGCATTTCAGCTCTACTGACCTGTAAGCTGTTCTGTAACCAGTTATCTGAATTTTAAGATTCTGTCCTTCCTGAACTTCAATCATTTGTGATGATGGTTCAAAGCGAAACTCTTTCATCATGGGTTTAAAGTAATACTGCCCTGGGCTCTGCAAAGAAGCATAGAACAAGTTGTTTACTGATAGTGACATAAAAATTCAGCAACTCCAAACAATTACGTTTCTGCAAGAGCTCCCCAAAAAAGCTAAAGTTCTCTGTCCCAACCACAGGTTAAACTGGTCAGAAAACGTGAGCACTGAAAGAGAGGGAGCACATGGGACAATAAACCAATGGAACTGCACGAGGTGGTAAAGCCTGAAGAGGAAAAGGAAACTCTGGCCACGAAACCGCAAGACCTCAAGGACAGGAAAGTGACCAGGAGAGAAAGATGACTGCAACGCATCTGTTCAGGCATGTCTACACACATGTACAGATCAATAAACTGGTAAGATTTCTTTCCTCTAAAGACACCCAAGTGACCATCAACAAATTGGCTTGTTTCACATTTACAGATTGCAAATTAGTAACTGAGATCAATCAACATCATCTACTACCTGTTGGGGAGGAATCTCTTGCCAGGGTGGATTTCACATCTGTCACTTGCTAAGATTTTAAGTGCTCTCTGCTCTGAGGGATCTACCTCTGTTTGTGGGTTACTATCTCACAGGAGACCACACATCCCCTTACCACTGAGGAGAGTCAACAGCATCCCTGTTTTGGAGAGCAAAGTAACACAGCATCATGCCTGCAGCCACATTCTGAAGAATCAATTTCAACTTACCAGGTTGGAAAAAGTCAGCATGCCATTATCCTGCGTCAGGAGGTTGGACCGAAACATCCCTCCACTGAGAGACAAGAGAACTCCAGCTAGAGCCTGGTCATCCTCTGATTTGATCTATTTTTGAAAAAGCAATGGCTTTAGGCATAAGCAAGGGTTGCTTTACAAAGAAGGGTTCAATTCAGAAGCCCCTTACTGACTGCACAGATGTGCTGGCTCTGAGCACTCAGCTGTAGGCAGAAGTGCCACATCTGTTAGCATAGCCCCTCCTGCGAGACTGCAGGGCCACCGAAGTTTGTGCTCTCAACATCTGGGTAGTCACAGCCGCACAGAGCGTGTGTTGCCAGAACAGTCATTCTCTATCACTTCACAGGACATGCTGGGAGCCAGAACAAAAGCATCCCAAAGACAAGAACTAGGCACTAGTTGAACTGGACTGTACATGAAAAAAATCACCTTGCGGGATAAACCTCAGTAAGAGAAGGAGGTCCAACTCTACAAAAGCAAATAAAGCCAGTCTTTCAGACTGCACGGTCTAACTTTCACTCTATGAACTTTGCAAAATGTCTTCTGCATGGCAAGTCATGATCTACAACTAAGCTCATCCACTGAGATTTGTTTCCCAAGACAGAACTATCATATTCCCAAATCCCACACCCATTTGTGTTTGGCTGGGACACACGGGGTTAACTTTTTGGCCTGTCTAGCTCTAACTGCACACACTACTCATTCAGAACCTAAAGCGTTCAGAACATTACCTCGAATGTCACCCCAGCAAGAGCGAAAGCTTTGAAGTCCCCAACTGTGCCTTCCACTGCAGTCAGAACAAACCCTTCTTTCTGAGCAGTAATTGTATATTTCAAGTCACTGTGCAGTGGCCCAACACTTCAAATAAAAGGAAAAAACTAATTTTAAAAGAAGCACTTGGATATCATACACATGTTGTCAAGCCACCATTGCACTCTAACTAAAGAATCCGAAAGGTCAAACCAAATGCGTTCATTACCTGTAAGCACCTTTGTCATCGGTGAAAACTGTGATAAGCGGGGACGTTGCTCCCTTTTCACCAATGACAATCTCAACACCTTCCAATTCAGGATGAATTTGTCCTTCCAGAAATAAGCCGGCTTTTCCGTGAATCTCTATCAGCTTGCCAGGACAACTCTCTTGGTCATTGCAAAAGGGATAAGAGACAAAGAAGAAAGCAAAAAATACACTCGCCATTCTGCCTTACAGCAAGAGTTTAATTACTTCCAAAGTGATCAGCTGATGTTCTTTTACCTTAGAATAAGAGATCAACCCACACGATTCTTAGGGCCTCTCAACATATCTTAAAACATCTGAACATTCACAGAATCAGTAATCAAGTTCCAAAGCTATAAGCACATCTCCAAAACAAATATTCTGGATTTGCTCAGTGCTTTGAGGATACATTAAGTTACATATACTGCAGCCACAAGGAGAAGATTCCAGCAATATTCCCTTCTAGCTGATACTACGCTGAACTTTGACACAATTTTTTTATATCAAATTCAGGTCAGCATATGTCATGTTTATGCCCCCCCCACACATACACAATGTATTTAAAATGTGCACAGCAAAAAGACCCATAAAAAGGTGTACCTAATATTTTCTAGGATTTCAAACAAAGTATGTTCACTTAGGAACCTGAGGGCAAGACGGACACTGACTTAAGAGGCATCAAAAAAAAAAGAAAAAAAATAGGTCGATGACAATCTACTACTGATTGACTGTAATCTACTAGAAAGAAAACTTAACAGAAATTTGAATTTGGTAACAAACTCAAAATACAAACATTGCTTTTGTACTTTTTGGGTTTTTTTTTACGAGAGTAATACGAACAATTCTGAGACCCTGGTGTAATGCTCGGAAATCTAGCCCTTCCTCTTGCACCAGGTCGTCTTTCAGCACTTGGGAAGCATATTCTGCTGATAAAAAGCGTACCTGCACCCTCTACCAAGTACCCGTGTGTCCAAATTCCAGAGTGAAACTGGCTTAACAAAAGAGCTGCAACTGAAACTTTCCTAACGTTACATTTGAAGAGCTATTCATATGTTCATCTATAAGGATACATTTCTGCCTGAAAAATCTACTCCTTTCAAACTAGATTTTATTTATATTTACCTCCACTAACAACTATTTCCACATAAGGTGGGTAGAAAAGCAGCTCTTTTGATGACGGTGTCACAGTAATTTTCTCTCCAGACCTGTAAAACAGAAAGAAGACACAATTAAAAGAACATGAAATCAGCAGATCTCATGTAGAACAGAGTAGTGCATATTGGCCCAAGAATCCATCTAAATACCCCAACGGAAAAGTATCAACAATAACCTAAGCAAAACTCACATTATGCAGTACTAGCTTCCATTTAGCTGACAGTCAACAAGAACGGGCACAGGTACCAACACAGCAGCTCTTTCCTACATGGAGTATATCACTGCTGTGGCGGAAACACCAGACAATAGTACAAAGAATAAGCCTTGACCATTGGAACTTGGTATTACCTCGCCCAGTATGAAAATTCATATAAGAATGGTCCTTGGAGTTCCTCCACCATTTCTTGCACCGGTGGCTTTGTTCCTTCCTCCTCTTGACCCTTCTTTTCTCTCTCCTGTCGGCGGGACTCAATTTCTGCCAGCTGCTGCTCCCTCCGTAACTCCTGTACAGATTTCAGGGGCCCTAAAACTAAGGCAGGTTCACTGTCAATGGATGACCTGAAAACATGGAAGGGAAAACAAAGGGATAAGAGCTTGTTTGATCTGTAAATTACTGCCTTTATACCACAGTAGAAAAGTCCCAAATTCTGCTATTTATTCCAACTGAACAAAAACTTCTAACCCCCATATCAGTCAGTTACTGCTAGAAAGGCTCATTCATAGGGACAACAGGTAACCTACCCAGCCTAGCAGGAAAGCACCGACTTGCAACTCTCACCAGTTCTGCCCCATCATGCTGTAACCATTCAAGAAGTCACAGCCCTGCTGCCTCCTCCTCCCTCTGCCACACCGCAGCATCCCACTGCAGAGCCAGTGTCACATGCCTACGCCTCAACCACTTTGCACAGTCCCACATCTTAGCTTAGCTGGGGTTTTGGTGAGTAGAGAGGCTTCATTTTGCACCGAGTACCAGACACCAGCTCTGCTGCAGGGGCTACCACCTCCCAGAGAAGCACTGACGAGCCAGCAAGAGTAGTAAATTCTTAAGCCAAAGGACCAGCTTGCAAGAGTACCTTTAACAAAGCCCTAAACCAAAAGAGAAAAGCTGGAGAACAAGCTTAATTGAAATAAGCCTAGTCAGCTCACTTTTTTTTTCAGTACTGGGAACTTTCCCTCAGAAGCTACCCCTCAGAGCAGATTGCTAGATAAATTTAATCTAGTTCTTTAAATCAGCTCAGAACAATGCATCGCGTTTCACTTCCCCTGATCTTACATCCTCTCTTCTTCTAGCCATTTCTTCTCATCTCCAACCACCCTTTGTATCTTATCTTCTCTCTCTTCTACGATAATCTGAAAACTTGTCACAAAACATCGCAAAATTCTCTGTGAGGAGTGAACTGAAATAATCATGATTAATTCTCCTACAATTTTAGATTATCAGGATAGTTCCGTCTCCTGCTTCAGTCTTCATCTACATTCTGTCTTTAAGAGAAACAGATACTATTGGTCTATCACACTAAGTTTCATAAAGGCTTTAAATCCATTCTCTGCAGTCTGGAGATAATATAGAAATGTATAAAAAAAGTACTTTTATTTGTTTAAAACCTATTAAAACTCTGTACAGACACACACAGTCTCATGAGATTCAGAATAAATTACTACAGTCTCATTTTTCAAACGTAACAAGCCATCATCAAAAATTGGTAAGTATCAGCTTTATTTTTGGGGTGTTTGGGTTTTCTTTTTGGTTAACTGAAAGTTAACAGGTCACTGCCTTGGATCTGGTACACAAACACAGATTTGTAAGAACAACTGGCTTGCTTTTAAATCCAGTGTTTATTTTAAGTTTAAATCAGTGTTTATTTTAAGTTGACAGCATTTCACAAACCAGACTTTGGCTGAAAAGCTTCAGGCAGGCTTGAACAGAGACGGTGTGGCAACTGAACTGCCTTCAAAGCATTTGCCAATAACCTCAAAAAACCCATCCAGCCTAGAAGGTCAGTATAACAGTCACCTTCTCACTAAGTTGTTTTGAAATCCTAAAGGCTCCCTGCTGTCTCAGTGGTTTTTTTCAAGCTGCTGTAGTTGCCCAGGAGTTCCAGTTACAGGTTCATTAAACTCAGGCAAGTTGAAGCAACGCTCTGCAGGTAATCTGTTCTCTGAAAAGATGTTTTCTACACAAAAAAGTTTGAGAGCCCATAGTATAGAACAAGTGGACATCAGCACAGCATTAATAAAGCACTCATCGTTATCTGACACTTCCAGGCAGATCTGGCGCCTCATACAATTAAAGCTGTTCACAAATCAGTGCTCCCTAGTGAGCTGTCTGTTCAGCTAAACATAAATTGGCGCATTAGTGTGTAATCACTCTGCGTGGTTTTCCTTTTATAACCCTCTTCACACCAGTAACAATGCTCTAAAGCAGCAGATTCTCATTCTGAGGAATAAAAAAGGGAAAAAAATAGATGCTAGTGCTAAAGAGCTCAGAGCTAAGGTAAAACAATAGCCTCTGAATTCTGAAATTTCAGTTCATTCAAGTGCATAACAACTCAGAAAATAATTCCTTTTTACCAGGACACACAAGTAGAAAGAGGCTATACTGAAATGAAGAGATGATGCTCAAAATGAGGGCTGGGGATTATTTTTCTGTCTACAAAGATCTCACAGCACACCTCAGCATAAAAACCCCTTGCAGTCTAGAGTTGGATGCCATCCCCTTAGAAAGCAGCCAATATGCTATTAACACCAGAGTCAAATTTTATGAGAGATGTCTTTTTCTTGCACTTTTTATAGTCCCAAGATTTCTTTGTTCTTACTTAATGGTGATAGTCACATCCATCAGTTTATCTGTCACAACTGTGCCAAGGACATGGTGTCGAACTGCAGTGAGCGTCAGTATACTAGGAGAGGACCTGTAAATCAAAGTAACAGAGAGATGAGCTCAAGATCCCCTTCCTAAAGGAAATCACCAAATCTTCATTAGCCAAGTTTGTGCTCCCATCCCTAAGGTTGAAGTGCTTTATGAAAGATGGCACACAAATTACACAGCAAAGTTGTGATGTTGAGATGATGGCACTTTGGAAAGGGAGCAGATCTCAGCCTTAAACCACTGCATGACAGTGGCCAAATCGATTCCCTTCTTTGTGCCTCCTGCTTCCTCTCACGCTAAAGCTGATTTGATTGATTTCGTACGTATGATCCCTTTACACACAGCAGGACGTTCAAAAGTTTGTCGTATTAGACATAGTTCACCAAGATGCCCCAAGTCTAATGTTTTGCTGCCACAAGAGGGTTTCTGCTTCTATCCATTCACTCACTTTGTACTGGCTCTGATGTTCAGCATATCTCTCCTGGAACTACTCTTAGTTCACTAACACAGCAGAAAAGAATCAGGATTTAATACCGAATTTGTTTTCGGCCATGTTGATGAATTGGAAGTAGTCTGGGAGCAGAAATCCTTTTCTGGAAGCAAAGAGCCATTTAGCACCTTCCCAGATAACTAACTAACTACCGAAACATGGCTGACTTAAGAAGATCCACACTGCCTGCTTGTGATTAGGGTGAATATTTATTCAGCTTACAAAAACCGGGGCGAGCAGAATCAAATCACCACAGTCAGGGCACTAGGGACATACATCGGTGGTACACGTCTCTTAGAAAACTTACTATCCTATTATTCCATTTAAACTCCCACCAGTGATCAACAGTTTCCACTGAAATATCTCTCCTTTGTTACAAAGCAAAAGCAACATTAACCAGACAGAAAGCTGACAGAAATATCCATTTAAAGTAGCAAAAGCATCCTGAAAGCCTGTAATTAATTTTTTTTTTTAAGACTAGCAAAGGCAAGAGAACACCTACGCTACACTTGGCTAAAGCTGCCCTCTATTGGTTAGACAGTCACAGCAACACATCCTAAATCGCTGAAAGAAAGCTGCAGCTGAAGGAAGCTTTATGTAAGAACACTGATAGGTGTAAGATCAAAACCAGACTTTGCTCTTACGTGTCGTAAGTATAATACTCATGTTCAAACTGGTGACAGGAACGTGGGGTCACTTCATAGACACCTGAAACATCAAGTCAAAGAATGATCCACTGAAAACATTCAAGCATACTGTGTTGGCTGAATTCTCAAGATGACATGAGACCTGAGGTATAAAAACAATTACAAAATTTGACTGTCCTGCCTTTCACAGAGACACTTGTAAATTAATTCACCTCTGTTCACTAACAGATCACTACCGGAAGCTGTGCAGAGTTTCTAATGTACACTGATACAAAACACAATTAGGCATCAAGATAAACATCATTACAAACACAACAAACCAAATAAGCTCAGAAGCAACCTGTTATGGTCCCATTGCTGACAGCCTTTGACTGATTACAGAACCACTGTATTACTGTATTGTGAATGAGACCATTGGCTCTATGGACGAAATAGTCAAAGCTGAAAACTGAACCAAAATCAAATACATTTGTTAACTGTTTTGCTAAGGGACCATAACAAAGAATTAGCTCTAAGACATTAAAAGGAGAGGAAAAAATCTAATTTAAAAACATTCTTTTTTCCGTGTTATAGATAATTTTAACAGTTATCCCTCAGAATCTTGTATTGAAATGAAACTTCTAATTGTCAGTCACATTTTAATGTGACTGACAATAGAAGCCACATGAACAAGACTATTTTAACATGCTCTTCATTCATCAAAGCTAAAAGCCCTTCATCAAGTCCAACAAAGAAATTATTTTACTTCTCAAATCTGTGTTTAGGCAAAGGACTAAATAGTAAGAGAAATCTAAAAACTTGAGAATGGAGCATTTATATACAGATGTAAATAAAACAATGCCTCTCTGAAACCTCAGCAGGTTCGTTTTTTTTTTAATTCCCAGCAATATTAGTTGACTGATTCTTTTTCATTTTTTAAACTAACATTTTAGACCTGTTACCTGGCTTTGAAAGACAGAATCTATTAACTCCTTTGGACAGGTTATAAACACCAACATTCTCTGGTCCATTTCCATCCTGATAAAATTCCTGTGAAGCCACAACACAATTCACTATTACTAACTACTGAACAACAAGATGGAAACAGTATTTGCCTAAGGACACATTAATGCTTCTCTTTTATAGCAGCTAACAACTCAAGACCAAAATGGTAAAATACCAAATCTAAGAGACAAATCTCAAAGCGCTCTTCAAACAGCAATGCTGCTGTGCTCTATGACTCCCTAGAGACACGAGAAAGCCTTGATTCAAGCATAATCCAACCTACCGACACGAGTTCATAAAAAATACGGGGAAGTTTGTTAGCTACGTACCAGTGTAATTGCATGAGAAAGGGAACACCTCAGCATATATCCAGTCTGCCTGAATTCTACTCCCAAAACATCTTCCTCCATGACTTCCAACTCCAAAGACTTATTCTTCCAGCACCAGTCTTCATGTACAATGCTTACTAGAACACACACCACACAAAGCATTTAGTAATGTAAGACTGTGCGACTAAGGACAGGTTTTGCAGTATTAACGTCCCTGACAATAATCTTCAAAGCCAGATATACAGCAATGACTCTAGCAACAGACCTGGCTCACAGCACTGCAGCATCAACAGGAATCCAGCGCGTCCCGTAACAGAAAAGCAGAAATAACCAAGTCTGTCACCCTGGGAAGTTCTGCAATGTGCATTACCATCGTGATAGTCAAAGAAGCCTGGAGGATATCAATACCTAACTCCAATTTCTCGGCAGAAAGACATTCTGACCCGTGTATATAAATAGCAATCTGTATATGCTACTTCTACAACTTCCCCTGGAAAATAATTTATTTTCATAGTAGGCCAAGGCAAGCTGGTCAAAACAGGAAAAGAGCAATTCTTTCAAATTCTGGAAGCAGAAGAACTAGGGTGTGCTCCTGTTCTTAGGCCTGGGACAAGTCAGCTCATGATAAAGCCCTTTTTCCTCACACCAGCCACGTAGACCCTAAAATATAGGGGAGCTACAAGCTGCAAGCTGACAAAAGTGTTAAGCATGCAAGATTAAGAACGCCTCATGCACTGTTGTGTAGTATTTGTCCAGGTTCCCTCAAGTTTCAGAACTAGTTCCACGTTGGGCACGCTGTAAACAGGATCTATAACAATACGTCACAAATTCAGCTACTGAGCTAACACTTCGAGCAGTTCCCCATAATCCTACCTTTGTATTTGCCCGGTAACACGTTTTCAAATGTGAAGGCCACTGAGTTCATGTTTCCAGAGAGCTGCAGGTTGCGTTTTTCACCTTGGCGGCTCACAGAATGTAATGTCACTATCAGATCACCACAAGCATCTGTACAGAAAAGACAGCAGAAAATGAGTCCGCTCTCTGGCTTGCCAGCTTTGCCTCCAAAACCTCCACTCCAAGCAAGCTTCACGTGTACTAACGTTAAAATGATTACTCTATTCCAGAAGAGAATGTGACCAATTAAAAATCTTGCTCTTATTTCTTAAGCACATGTCTACCAGTGCTTTTTCGCATTCTTCTGGACGTTTCAGACTGATAATTGGACTCTTTATCTAAAGGCAAGTAACAACCAGAGGCCAACGCTAAATCCTTGGGTTCACCTTGATCTGCAGAACCTACAGGTTGTAAACACCTGAGAAGCAGAACATGCAGTGCAGATGATCCAGAGAGGAAAAAGGAAGGGGTAAAACTGACACAAGTCAAGCTCCAATCGTTATCGGCTGAAATCAGTGGGTAATCAAGGAAAAGAGCAGGAGACAGGAACCTCAGCCTAGGAAAGAGAACAGAGATTGCAAGCTTCTGGCAACAGCCTCAGCCTCTATCCTACAAGTTTCTACAGGCACTCTTTTTTCTTTTTCTGAAATGTCTTTGTACAGTATCCCTAGTGTCAGCCAGGAGCATTTCCCTCCAGGGCTTACACAAACAGGTCAGAATTCCTTCCTGAGGAAGGAATACTTGCTTATTCCTAGCACGTATTAAAAATAGGTACATAACTATACTCCAAACTTAATTAAGGTACCTTATTGGGCTGTAAGGCCTCCTGAAAAAGAGGCTGCTTTATCTATGTGCTGGAATTTAAATTTACTTACCTGCTGATGGAGCTAACCACAACAAGTGTCTTGATCTAAACAGCACTCATGCACTCATGCAGTGTAAAAGTTCTCTGTTTCCATTTCCACTTCACTTTCAAAACTGGCTTACCTAAACAAGAGACCTTCCCTGAGACAGATGCCAAAAACTGAGAGAAGGTCACATCCATTACTGGTCTGTCTGCAACAATAACAGGGAACACTTTGGGTTTCAAAGCCAGTCCCGCTCTGGTCTCGGCCTCTGGAATAATTACCTGTAGAGTATATGACATCGAGACATCACCAGCTGTTAGATACCAGTCCAAATACACCCACTCTGCTGAGTTCAATCCACTTATCAGAAAATGGAAATTTGTTGTAAATCCAAGGCAAAGCAACACCAGCCTCCTAAATACGCTTTTCAAAATTCTGTACTAAAAATCCTCCAAAAAACTGCAATAAAACTGAGCTAAAAACCCTCTGAACAGATCAGTTTCAAAAGCCTGAGTGAATTTCACTTCAGGATGTACTGCTGCTCCTACACTAGGCCAATTCTTTATCTCTGAGGACAGCTAAGAGGCCTCACCACCAGTCTGCACCCTCTCCCACAATGCAAAATTCATAGTGGTTGTGCTACAGCTTCTGCTGAAAAGACACGTATTATTTGTCTCTCTCACAGGATAACATACTATGATAAGAAGTGATCTGAGGGACATCACAAGCGAGAGGAGAGGGAAATAAGAACTTTCAATCCCTACGGCCTGATCTCGTTTTGACAAGTGTAGAGGACAAGGAGCGTGGGAATATCAGCTTACTAAAAAAACAAAAATGGAAAAACTGTCATTGTTTAAATAACGCAAACAGGAGAAAAGGACCAGGAAAATCAAAATTCTACTTCTCAAATTTTAGAAATTAAACATTTAAAATCTTCTAAAACCTCAT
Organism: Buceros rhinoceros silvestris; assembly: GCF_000710305.1. NCBI lineage: Eukaryota > Metazoa > Chordata > Aves > Bucerotiformes > Bucerotidae > Buceros > Buceros rhinoceros. The sequence goes on along the minus strand of NW_010396749.1, from coordinate 8,049 downwards.
GACAGTCCTACAATGAAGAAATGGAAGCTCATTCTTACCTGAATATTGTATGTACCCGATTTTGCCTTAAAACAAAATGCTCCATGAGGGTCGGTTTCTGTTGTTATCAGTGATGTTTTGTCCTTGTCTTGAGGCACCATGGTTACCTTGTATTTACTGATCTGTTTGACTGTGTCAGGGAAACAAGTTACTGAGATTCGGCCACACACACTGAATCTGTTAAATAAAAAAAAGCCATCAAAATAAGTATCCTGATTTGACAAAGCTCACAGAAAAATACTCGCTTTAAAACTTCCTTAAAAAGTAAAGCTCACTGTGTTGAGGCACTAGCATAGGAATTGGAATGGATTTCTTCGGAAAGCGTTCGTGTCAAAGAGACACTACAAGCAAACACAGTGGAGCAAGTGCAAACTCCTGTACGGTTAAGGGGCTCTTCTCTTTTTACCAGCCCAATCACTTCAAGCCTTTTTTCCTTCTTTCTTTGTTGGCTGGTCAGGCAGTTGACATAGGTTTGCCATCCCTCCGGTTTTAAGTAGTTTGAAATGTTTTGCGTGGAAGATCTCCAGTATGATAGGTAATTCACCAAAACACAACCCTAGTACAGCTGCATTTGTGAAAACACCAGAGGACAAATTCGAAGCTGATAGATAGGTTTTACTCGTCACCTTCAACAGCACAAGATATTTAGTGACTGAGAGAACCATAATTGATCATTTAGCAGCACATGCGGTTTTTTCTAATTAGCTAGCTAAGCCTGTTTAAGCTGTTCCCATTTGCCTCTGGATATTTCCGGTTTTCACTTCCCTGGAAAGCTGCCATTGCTTCCTCACCAGGAGAAGCTCCTGGACGCAGAACCACACACCTCCTGTTTCCCTCAGCTCACACTGTATCTCCCACCACCACACAGCTTTACACTCCCAAAATCATCCCATCACCATTACACAGGCTTATGCCCAGCAGTCAAAGAATCACAAGCAAGGAAAAGACAACCCATGTAAGAAAACTACGACCCTGAGAGTGAGCCACAAATTGTAGAGTTTTAGTACGACACTGCAGCAGACAGTTATGGAACTCCGCTCTTGCAGAGAAGGAAACTGTCAGAAGTGCAGCATCAGTGGCAGAAAGTTTCTTTGTTCCCTTCTTGGTTTGCACACTGTTAATTCCAAAATTGCTCAATATACCCATATCTTAGCATCTTCATTTGTAAGAAAGAGGTTATTAAGAGGATGCTCTAAACCTTCATGAGTATTGAGCAAAATACTGTGGACAAAACATTATCCTGCACTCATGCTGTCCTATTTACCTTGAATTTCTTGATCAACATTTAGCTTCTGACAATAGTTCCCAAGTCTGGGCATGACATGGGAGAAGACGACCAATTTTTGAGACCTTGTCCACCTATGAAATTACATTTTCCTCACAACACCAGTACTTACCCTGTTGCAATGATGTTTGCTAGCTGAGGTGTATTTGGTGCAATCTTCACGGTAATAGTGTCAAAGAACAGATGCTCTTTCCTGGCATGAATTGTGTATGTGCCTGTTGTTATGTTCTCAAGGCGGAAAGAGCCATCAGATTTTGTTTTTACTGTAACAAGTAATTAGAAGAGTTAAAAAACAGAGCATGTGTTGACTGTCTATCCTTATGTGTCAATAGAGCCAGAGGGGGTGCACTGCTTTAGGTTATTTGTAACTTGCATTGCAAAACCAAGAAACAGGGTTACGTTTTCTTACTAGATCAGCCTTCATTTCTGTATTTCAAAGGACAGTTTGGCATATGGATGAAAGAAAATAAGAGATTTTCAACAGCAAAACAAATACTCTCATCTAAGCCAGAAAACACAGATCTACTGCATGTAAACCACTCAAATATTTCAAATAAATTGAAACAAAAGTAGTGGATTGTCCTGAAGGGTTAATCCCACCTCATACACTAGTCCTGTACTTAGGCTTAATGAAGGCTTCCCTGTAGTAACAAAGACAGGACCACTGCATACCTTTGATCTGATTGTTCAGAGTCACTGTGGCATCGGCCACTCCTTCTCCTTCAGGACCGTTCAACACTCTGCCTGTGACAGAGAAACCCATCACGTGGAAAACAGGCTGAAATGGGGAAAAAGTTGACATTAATCTTTACTCAGCAAAAGCAAACGCACACCTACAGCAATCAACACTGACTGTATTTCCCTCCCTGACCCAGATAAAAAGGAAATGTATTTCCAGCTTTAGGAGGCAAATGTACCAGGGTAAGCACAATGAAAGTAGGTATCAATCTCCAGGCATACTGTTCCCCTAGGTACAGGAACAGAGTCTCCATTAATCTGCATCAGTACAGTTCAGAGGGCCCGAATCACAGATCATAACGCCATAACACAGGGCGCTCTGCAAACCGAACAAACCTACGGCCCTTCTCCAGAGGCTTGAAAATCTGAATGAGAAAATTTATGCAGCCTGAAAGACAGCCGCCTGCTCGCGACACGGACATGAAAGTGAACACAGCAGACAGTTTTTTCCTATTTTGTGTCTCCCTAGTAAAAGGGCCTGAAGAGTAGAAATACAGCACAAAGCTAGATACTGACTTCTACCATCTGTGCAAGCTTCTTACAAAGAAGTTTTTCATAATACACCTGCTTTCTGCTAAAATCAGCTGTACTTTGACAGGAATGAATGGCACAAAAAGATCATTTCCTCTGAATGCCTTACCTCAATCTGCAAACTGTCATGTTCTACAAGGAAGTCTAATCTCGATGGTGCAACATCAAAGGTAATTCTCTCTCCCCTGTAGAATGGTATCTGAAAGACACATCGCTTTGACTGCTAAGAAGCTATGATGACAGAATTGTTTTTCATTACCATTTCCCGTGTCCTTATTGCCATCAGACACTTCCGTGAAGGGCCAAATGGGCTGCAAACTTTCTGGAAAAACTACCTCAAGCGGGATGGAGACAAAAATAAAGGCAGTATGTCAAGACTGCTTGATGGTAACCATATGAGATTATCCAAAGAGACCAAAAAGTAACCCTCTACTCAGAACACAGCGAGGGTACTTGGATGTGCAAGAGCTTACAGACAGGAGGGTATATGATCACTAGAAGAGTTAGGGGAATGAGAGAAGTCTGAATGCCACTTCTAGAGCATGCGGACTGAGAATGCAGGACCATCACCCTGGGCAGTGCACAGACAATCATGCTTCCACCCTACCCGGACGTAATAAAGAGGATAGGCAAAGAAGAGAACAGAGAACTTAAAGGACATAAGGTGGCTGTAGCCAGCTGAATCTTCCAGACTCCCAGCAGCCTCTAGGTGTTGTTCTGTGGCTGGCCAACGTATTCAGGTAATTCAGAGCCTGATTTGCAAATAAGTCCCTCCTCAGAAACCATACCACAAACTCCCCATCACAGCAACCCACCTCACTGTCGTATACTTTAGGTTGGAGGTTCTTATTCCAATTACTTCATCCAATTCAAAGTAATTCAACTACCTGTTGTAACAGCTATAAAGGTATGCGTGATCTAGTTTAGAAAATGGAAGTTAACCCAGTGGATAGACAAGCAATGACCTTCCTGGCTACTTACCACAGTGTATTTCCCACTTGGCAGAGAACGAAAGCTGAAAGATCCATCTTCTTTTGATACGACATTGCACAGATAGGACAGAGACTCATCTCTTGACTGGAATCCATCCACAGGAGAAATATTGCAGCCCACAACATCCTGTGGCAATAAATGAAATAAGACTTTTTTCTCATAGGAGAACAGAGAAAATAATTACAGAGGGGATGTAGAAGAGTTCAAAATACTATACTGTGAATGAAGGATGGGAATTACAAAACTATTTTAAAGGCAAAGTTTGATTGTGTGGCTTAAAATTCATGTATAGGTAAAAGAAGAAAAAACAGCCAATAATCAACTCTATGGTAACAAGGACAGAAAACTGGAAATTCAGCATCCCCCAGTACCCCAGAACTGCACTGTAAGTCTTAACATAAACGGACTTCAGTTCTGTGAACAGGTTAATGTTACAGAACACAGCTCTATTCCACATAACATCTCAGGACCAAATGTTTCACATGCATAACACACTTTAAAGGTGGCAATAGTAGCTGTTGAACTTTGTCTTCACATCAAAAGGGCAAAGAGCAATGAAAACCTCATGCCAAAGATAGATTACAGCTACTGTACAGTGAACGTCAGGATTTGTCTGGCAACATCTCGTGTCTTGTGCCAGAAGCGGGTTTGCGCCATGGAGAAGTGTCATCATCATGACAGAACACATTTACTAACCAACATTTAACAGGCAAAAATGTGTAACTGGAAAAATACTGTCTGAAAACTGTAACCTTTAACCCTGCTGACCCACAGGGAATACACAACTCAGTAACATGCTGTGAACCACGTTAGATTTTGCACTTGCTGCCGGCTTCAGTTCAGATCCTAGTTTTCTGTGCCCCTGAACAACCTGATTGTTGAGGGACTGGTTCTTTGAAAACAACAATAAAGAGCTGAAAACAGTTAAAAGAATTTTTTATTTTCTTGTGTGCAAAAAGTAAGTAGACCTTAAGCCTCAATTTTGCCAACATTTAAAGAGATAGCTATTCTGTTTCACATCTGAGTAATTCCATGGAGGTCATGTGAAAACTCAGCATGTACACAAAGGGCCTGGTTGAAAAAAAAACACCACCTCAAAAAAAAGTGAAAAGGTACTGACAGACCATTACCTCTTTAGTCACCACAGAAGAGAAAAGGAGGAACATGACCCCCTTCATTGGCTCTCCATCACTCCTGACTGACCCAGAAACATTGTAGCCTGCAACAACCAGAGGGCTGGCAGCATAGGCGTTAGAAGTGGTAACCTGAACCACGGTGTTTGACTGAAACACAGAAACACAGACAGTTTCATCAAAAGCAGGCATGAGATCTCGTTTACAGCACCTATGTAACAATCAGAAGCTGTCTATTCAACAACAGAAACAGAGGCCAGGGCAGCAGTATTCAAAGAGGGTCCACAGGATATCCAAAACTCGAAGACACTAAACCAAGCACGCTTTGCAAAACAGTATTCTTCCTGTTTAACTACCCAGGAATTGGTCAGGATCTCAGAACTCCAGAAAGCCAGCAGTCTGAGAGGGAAGGACTACAGCATCTGCTACAATGTTCAAGCTCCTGCAAAATGTATGGGATTAGAAGACCGAAAGCAAGAGCTCGTTTTGCAGTCCTATCCTGGCTGGCTTCATTATTTCCAAACAGGGTCTGCACAAAGCACTTTCTTGACTACCCAAAAATATGTGAAAACTCCATTAACCTTGTCCCCTCACAAAAACCCTTCCTCACATGAGCTGATCAAGACAAGGTCCAGCAGATCCATCCTCACTAAACAGGTAAACCAGAACTTTCGCAGGCTCTAACCTCTTTCAACATCCAGGTAGGGTGAGATGCAAAGATTTCATATTCACCAGGAAGCACTTTAAAGAAAGCAAACCTGTAAGGCAAGAAAGGGGTTAGGCCTCTTCAGGAACAGTCACAAACATCTGTTTACAGAAAAAACATTTAGGCTCTACGTACGTGTTAGAAAAAATATTTTGGAACTACTGTAATGCCAGTCGATGTGGCAGAACTGAAAGAACCTTGTGTAAATGAATTGCTGAATTAAGTATGCACCACCCACACTCACTTTCCTCCAGGTTGCGTAACAGTTGCTTGTATGTTTATGTCACTGCCAGCATTTCTCAGCACAACCTGGACTCCAGCAGGACCTAACGTCTGACCTTTGCTGAGAACCTGGCAAAAGGAAAAGAAACCAGAGTATAAATGGATAAAAATAACTTGCAGAACTGAAGTTTAATGTTTTTATGAAGGCAGAATTAGCATAAAATGGAATAAATCAAGATGAAGGAGTCTCACCTTTCCATTCACAGAAAACCCTGTGAACACAAAGTTAATATCACCTCCCTTTGTGCAAATGTCATTAATGCCATCCACATGGATGTCTACACTGGTTGGTTCTGGAGGGAAAGAACAGTGGCACAGCATGGTAGTTAGCAAGAGAGCAATCCTGGAGCAGTTCTACTTTAGCTTAACAAAACTCCCACGGAAATGCTTTAACTCAAGCACACAAGTGTTGCTCTGAAATTCTTGCCTCGGTGAAGTTAAAGTACCCACAAATCCTCTTTTCCCCTCCCACTGGACTCATTTCTGTCAAAACCAGAATTTCTTCAAATCAGCTCATGGGTTACTTTGTCAGTGTCTACCTGACAGCTTTATTTTCCTCTGGTGCAGTAAATACATTTTAGTCATTAAAACAACACAGTAGGGCTTATCTCTTTTAAAAAGCGATTGATTTTCCCTGCCAGCTGCAAGTTAGAGATAGCTGAGTCCCACATTGCAGATACACTGTCACATTGTAAGACGATATACAAGCACTTACCAAAACTCCATCCCAGGGGAGGCTCAATTTTAAGAATGAAATCCCCCTAAAAATAAAAAAGCAATAACAGTCTTCACTGATCTAAATCCAATTTAGCTGAAGGATGAAAAAAAGCTGAACACAAGCGTCACGCTGCAGAGAGTAACAGAGGACTGAAGCGTGCCATTTGCCTTTCCTCCTACCTAAGACACTGTTCAAAGTGGCAGTAGCTGTGCAGACAGGCTGGGATGCTGGGCTCACATCTAGCCAGCTAAGAGCAAAACTTCAGTATCCCCGTGTTTATACTGCTTCCAGACCAAATCTGACTCGTGTGCAAGCAGCTCAGCATTAGAAAATGTTCAAATTTACCTCCAACTGCTCCAACAGATGTGCTTTAAACCAGCCTTTAGTATTTCCGCCAAAAGGTCCTACTCAAACATTCTGCCCAACCAAGGGATAACAAAATGTCAATCCTGTTAAAAGCTCTGCACCAAGAGTCTTAATCTACACAGAGGTTCTCTTTAAATCAGTGGGCACCACATACGTACTCTCACTCATGTTCTGAAGTTCATCCATGGAAGAAGCTCAAAGACCTAAGCACAAAATCACCGAGAGCAGAGAGCATCTTACATTCTTAGACCGGGAAGGGAAGGATTTGTTCGGCCATTGGACTAGACGACCTGTAAAGGCCCCTTCCAACCCAAACCATGCTATGATTCTGTTTCTGATCCCTAAGTTAACTAGCTCTTCAAAAGAGCAAAACGCTGAGACCATCTGAGGTCAGCTTGTATTTAATTTGAATGCAAACATCTCTCCAGCCTAAGCAGACATCAAACCTCTGATCTGTTCTGAGCTTTGTGTCTTGTTGTTTTCTTAAGATATTTTTTAACAACTGCAATTAGTCATTCAAGTTATTTTCAAGTCAGTCATATCAAAACATATTCTAATACAGAATTATTTTCATTTCTAAAGGTAGATAACTGAAAGCTTTATCTGAACTCTGTAGAAACCCGTACTTTTCACGTGGCATTTGTACAGCTGCTAGCACACGGCTGTTGGCAGTAACTCGGGCTCCCAGTGCTGCAGTCATTCAGATAAATAGTACCAATGTGACACTGCAGCTAAAATTAGCTGGCTTTTCTCGTGATAATACTTAGCACTGAGAAATAAAATAGTTACATTACAAAAAGAAACAATTGAAAGTTTGGTCCAAAACAAACTACATTATATCCTGATGCAGATGTTGAACGGGTGGGTGGCTGTTCTGACACTTGATCTGCCTGGCAGATGGGAACGTGGAGGCAGCTCCTGCCTCCAGCAGTGAGCAGGCAGCGCTGCGATTTCAGTTTCTTACCTTATCATAGAGGGGAATCATGAAATACCCATTGTTTGGAGCACAATCTGTCTGGTATTTCAGAGTACCATGTTTTGTATATAACTTAATCTAAAAGAAACAAACAAAGACAGAGAGGTATTTTAAACCATGTGAGCAAAGCTCCAGGCAGGCCTCCTCCAGCCAAGCGCTTTCACAGAGTACCACCCGCGTGTCCCCGGGGGCTAACAGGGAAAAGGTTCATTCCGGACTCCGAATGGCGGGGCAAAGCGGCTCAGTTCAGTCCCGGGCTCCGAAAGAACGCCTTCGGAAGAG
>NW_010396748.1:2711-9210 GCF_000710305.1 Buceros rhinoceros silvestris | reverse complement strand
TGGTGTGGCTCTGAGGCCAGCCCCGCTGAGGAACCCCATGGGCTGTTCCACTGCTGAGAGCCTGGTAGCCTGCAGCGAGATGGAGCTTGTTCACAACTTGGGTTTCCTGAAGGCGTTTGCAGAACTGTCCCGGTGATTTCAGAACCAAAGCCTCCCACCAGCAGACATCTGCAGTTCCTTCCCTAAGCGAACCTTTAAGCACCCCCTTGCAAAGCAAATTATGAAATTAATCTCCTGGCCCTCTCCAGAGGATAGGAGTGATACCTCTTCCGGTGACATATCTGCTGGTACAACACTGGCCTCAGCTCATTGGAGCAGCCACCACGGCCCTGCTCCCGGAGACCCTGCTCTGTTCCGTGGCCCCACCACCCCCAGCCGGGCCAGTCCATGGACCCATCACAGTCCCACTGGAGTCTGATCAGCCCAGCCCCAAACTTGGCAGCTCCAGAGCTGCTCTTCCACTGGCATGGCTCCTCTGGTACGTGGGTCTTACGGCCCCCTCCCCAGGAGCTGGCTGAGCTAACAACAGAGGGGACACTGAGGGGTGACCCAAGGCTGTGACCCACCAGTACTTCTTTGCCAGACAGCATCCAGGGCAGTGTGTGGAGCAAATCCCAACTGGGGAAGCAGGGAGCTGTGCTCTGAAATGCAGTCGCTGCCGAACTGGCCTGTCCCACCTTAATGGGACCTTGTCCCTAGCTGGTGACCTGGGATCATCCCACCATCCAGCACTGCTGACCTGGGCAAAGGAGGCAGAGACCAGCAACAGCTAAGTGGGCTCTGCAGGGAGCGCTGGGGAGTTTCTGTAAAGCACTGAAATGAAAACACATTTAGCAAGTCCACCAGGTGGAGAAAAAGAGATGAGTTGGAGTACAAGCACTGATGCCAAGTCAGATCCTGTCCCTCCAACAGTGTGGGGGCAGAATGGGACGCTGGCAGCTGGGAGGCAGCAGCTGAAATGCCATTCCCTTCCCTCACCGCCCAGCACCCGCAAACCATGTCACCCCTGTCCTTTCCCCCGCTCAGGCCAGAGCGGCTCTAATCTGAGCAAATCAGCCAGCTGACAGGTCAGCTTGTTGCTCTCTGCTGAGAAAACACTCCTGCCCTCTGAATCACTCTCCTGCTTGGGGCTCTCAAAGTAGCTAAACTACTTCCACCCCTGAAATGGGCTTCACCCAGCCCAGGCATCGTTTGCATGGCAAAACTGCCGTCTTGAGGAGGTCAGCAGCAAGGAGATGTTTCAGGCTGCGGTTGTAGGAAGATTAGACAAAAGCTTTGGATGGCTTTGATCATTCAGAATAAATCACTGCTCCCCGTTCTGTTCCAGCTCAGCCTGTTCTGCTCTCACAGGTGCTTCTGCTGTGCTCAGCACTGTAGCAGCCGAGACCCTGGTTGCTTATCTCATTTCACACCATATAAAACACTTGAGTGCTGCACTTAAATCATCTTAACGTTCGTCTTGCAGCTAAGTTTGTAAGTAAAGTTTATCCCTCATATTTGTCTACTCCAAACACATACGGAGGGAATTAGACCTCCGGATGCTTTATTATTTAAAGTGGTATTCAGCGCCCCTCTGCCTTGCTCTGGATTCCACCAGCCCTAAAGACGGACTCATTTCCTACCACTGCACGCAAGTGATTTCATTTGAATGCCCTTCAAGGGCTTTGCAATGATTAAAGCTTCTGCAGCCGGGGGACAATGAGGTACAGAGAGAGGAGCAGCACTAGCCACAAGTCCCTGCTAGGGAATGGTCCTGTTAGTGGGAGCACTGGGCACAGAGCGGCTCCACTTCCCTGGATATCAGGGAAAACCCCTGCACATCAGCTGAAAGAGGAGCTGTGTGTGTAACAACAGGGCAGAGAGAAATCCAGGTGATTTTCTTCTTTCTGTCACTTCCAGTGTTTAAGAAATAGCCAAAAGCAGCAGGTTTTGGGGACTCTTCTGTTAAGTTAACGGGAATTCAGGTAGGGGCTGTTCTTCCAGACCTCTTCAGAAAGATCAGTGACCTAAAGCATTAACAGCCGGTGCCAGGAGCAGAATGGTCCTGAGCCCACAGGGTACAACCTGTGCTGGCAGAGAGCCATGGCCCTTCCCCAACACGTCAGGCTGCCTGTGGTGTGGCCACTCAAGCTGAGCCCACGTCAGCTAGTCCAGAGCAGGGATGCGACAGAAAAGAGGGTCCAGAAATGCTGCAGTTTCCCTTTTACAGGGGCAAAGAGTTACTCACAGAGAAGCAACAGGGGATGCTGCTCTGCAATGAGATGCTGCCGGTCACCTTGTGGGCATCAAGCAGGAGAACGACCTGTGTCACCTCAGTGCCTGAAGTAGGTGATGTACAAACATGGAAACCTCTTCCCTACCCTAATGATCTCCCTGGTTTTAGAAGGCCAGCATGGCAACAAAACGAAACACCAACAGCAAAGAACCGGTAAGAACATGAGGTTGATATGGGAGACCTGACACTGCCTCTACTCAGGCTAGAGCAAACCAGAAGAAACACTTAGTGAAATCAGGGAGGACACTTGGATGACTCTTTTTGACCTGCTAGCATTCTCTGATGGGCTTTCCCATCAGTGGAGCGAATCAGGATCTGGCCCTTAAAGGGCAACTTCCCATCATAACGCCTGCAGAAACCCCTTCAGCACCAGTTCTGCTGAACTGGTTGAGTTCACCTTTCTCCTGATCACTTTGGGTTCACGGCACAGGGCATTGCCTTTAAAATAAACCTCGTGAGGGTCCCTAGTTGTTCTTGTCCTGACACGCTCACCACAGCCACCCTTCCCACAAGAGCAGTGGCTGCAGAGCTGCCCCCTTGGTGTCTCTGCTACCGTGAGCAGAGAGAAAACACCAGGAGAAGATGTACTGTTAGGCAACGTCTGATGCAATCTGCATGCGTATATTCTGAGCAGAGAAAGAGGAGGAATGATAAAAACAAAGCACGGAGTCTTCCGAAATAGCCACTTAGTGGAAAACTCTGCTGCTGGGAAGTGATAACGCAAAACGTGACTCTTGGGTTAAAGGAGCTCAGCAAGGGTCAAGGTTTGCAACAGGACCAGCTCCTGTGCGGGAGCGTGTGCGGGACACGGTGGTCGTTGTCTCCCTCTCCTGGCTGGTTCAGAGAAGAGGTCTTGAAGTTCCTGTTGCTCCCAAGCTTAAGCGGAGATAGTGTCCGTGGACCACAGTCAGAGAACGTCAGTTTAATGCACGGTGAGAGGATGGGATCTGCTTTAAAATACACACAGCTGTATTTTAGCAGCCTCGGGTCTTGCTGGTGCTCCAAGCTGGCTCAGCAAACACTGGAGGCATCTCGGCTAACACCTGCCACCTCCACAAGCAGCATGTGTCTAGCTGAGCTGGTTGCCCAGTGCAGGGCAGTGCCCCAAACACCTTCCCAGGGCTGGCAGCTCCTGTCCTGGGAGTGCAGGACTCAGTCATCTGGCAGGGCACCGAGACCTGCCCTGGGATTGCTCTGCAGTACGTGGGACAGCCCACAGCTCTTTTCAGCTCCTCCTCTCTCACTGAAGATCTACAAGTCGTGCCATGCCCTCCAGCCAGCGGCTGGGGAAAGGTCTTGTCCTTTCTGGAAAGACTTTCCTGAGTAACTGCAGGGATTCTCCTTAGATACTTGGACTAAGTGACTTTTCTCCCAAGTTTCCTCCTGCATCTGATGGAGGGGCTCTGAACCGGTCTCAGGAGGATGCGCCACCTCCACTGACTCTTTGCATCCCTCCTGGAGTCCTGACTGATGCCAGGCTGCCAAAGTCCCTATTGCTGCCCCTCTGCCAGGTGCTGCTGCACTTGCAAAGGGATGTGGACACAGGGTGGAAAGGACCACCTCTGTCACACAGAGCTGGGAGACCACCCTGAGAACCAGGGCAAGGTGCTGCACGCCCTGGCACCGCTCAGTGCATCTGGCAGCCGCAGGCCACAGGAATACAGGGCAGCTCTGCACGGCAATCCCTGCAGCAGGCTCAGGGCTGAAGATGAGGCACTACTGGTACATCCCAGCCCTGCCCTGCTCAGCAGGTTCAGGCCAGGCTCTTGTACTCCTCATCAGCCAGGCTTGTGGCAGGAGGCGTCTCAAATCCCTCCTCACCAGCCCGTGGGCAGCGGGAGGGCTGTGAACAGTGCCAGGCAGAAGGAGGCACCCACCTACCCTAGGAGACAGCATGAGCAGCTTCATCTCATTAAGGAACATACACTTTGTGCCCATCACCTTTGGAGCATAGGACAATCTTCTGTTGCATTTGCCAAGGGACATCTGTCCCTCAGCAGGTCACAACTGCCACTACAATAAACGGCACCAGGTTTCCCCAATTTGTGTGTCTGACTTCCAAATATCCTTGCCGCTCTCTCTGGCTTTGTCACTGTTTGTGCTACCATCACTCACACAAGCCTCAGTCCTGGAGCTGGACCTTGTCACCTTAGCATTGCACCAACACAGAGTAAACTCTTCCTCTGCCGTCATGGGGAGGGTATGGATGGACAGATGGGGAAAGCAAAGGAAGACAATCACAGTTAAAGCCCACAAAGTGCTTTGGAAACAGTGACCTGCAGATCACTGCCAGCTCCCAGTGGGACCTGGTGTGCAACTGCCTGTTTCTGGTGCTGCCTGTCACTCCAGGGTGGCTCAGTTCCAGGACTAGGCTGCTCACTGGGCTCCAAAAAGAGAACACCCAGCCTCGGACACCAGCACTGCTCCTTCCACACACAAACCCTCTGCAACCTTTCCTTTTGTCACCCGCACGGCGAGCAGAAACAACACGCTCCTTATGTTACACTGGAACAGCATAATCCCCTTTGCAGGTCTTCACTTTGCTTAATCCATGTTTAGCTAAAGCTGCTCTTGACATTAAACTCCTGCTCCAACATTGAGTGCCAACACGTGTCAGAGCCGCTGGGCTAGAGCAGAGCCCACCAGAGTCAGCGTGCCAGTGGGTTCCCGTTACTCGGATGTTTTGGCTAGGGAGGATGACTTTTTGGGGCACATTTCTCTGGGTTAGTCACACGCCTCCAGTCAGAAAGTGCCTTTTCGCCAAAAACTTGTTCTGTGTGTTGAATGCTGGAAAACGCGGCACTGCTCCAGGACCGAGGGCTGACCCTGCCATCGCCCCCCTGTTCTCTTTCCAGGAGACCTTTTGCATTTTGGCTGGTTTTGAATGCTGCCTCCCAGGAGGCAGGACCCGGGTCCTGAACAGGGAGAAAGCTTCCCAGGGCCAAAACCCAGGACAAAGCCAGTCTGGAGGCTGGGACCAGGGCTGCTGGGCTCAGCTCTGGGAGGGCAGCAGCAAGCAATAGCTACAGCCTATAAATCAGGACTTTTACTGGATTTGCTGGTTCTAAGACATGTCTCAGGCTCTGTGCCTCAATTTCCCCAAGGGCATCTTCCCCTTTCTGGGGGGACTGCTTGCCTGACTCAACCTCTCAGGAATCCCCCTGCCCACCCAGGTCTCCCAAAGAGCCTGGCCAAGGCATCCACAGGCAACACACCCCAGAGGGACACTCCTTGGCTGTCCCTGTCCCTGCCTTGTTCATCACAGCAGAGCAAAGCCAACACTTATCACTCATAACTTGAGAATTAGCTTCTGCCACTGTCAACGCAAACTACAGCTTTCATCTCTCTAATTTGTTCAGATAGTAATTAGTTTTGTATTACTTTACGCAGTGATGCTAATACTGATTGCGAGGACTGATAACGAGTAATAAATACAACCCGGGGCTGAAAATTACCTTTCTTTTTTATTGGTTAAAGCTGAAGTTAGTGACATTAGACACAAATTGGTTTATGACATGAGGCAGCTGCCTCCTGTTACAGGCTGCAGATTTGCAGCTTAATCCTACAAGTCTCCATGTGTCTCCCTGACAGGGGAAGGAAGAGCCTGACCACCAAACTGGGCACTGGGAAGTCTCCCATGCAGGGAGGGGAGCCAGCACGATTGGGCTGGTGCAGCTGGGGCGAGGGGCATGGGCAGTGTGGAATCCTGACAGCTCTCCCCCTTCCCCTGACGTGCTTTTAAGAAAGTCAGTGGCAAAACTGTTGTTTTTCTTGCAGAAGCCCTAAATGTTTAAGAGCTGCCCCAGGAAGGTACCTCTTCCTGCGTGGTTTCAGGCACCAGCTGCCCCCCTCTCCACCTGCAAAACTTTGAAGAACGCAGAGATTTTCACTGGCAACATCCCAGCAGATCCCCAGCAAGCACAAGGCACGACAAAGGGATGGGTCAGACAGACAGACGGCATCCCGACCCCCCTCTGCTGATACCCCTGGCTTTACTACAGCAGCCCAAAACCTCCGCCTTTCTGGCAGCACTGTCTTTCCGCACGTGACAGATCCTTAGAGAGTGTAAGTTGGCTCTGCTCCTTCATGGCCACCAGAACAGTCGCCCCGGGTCTCACCGAAATGACAACAAGGAGGAAAGCCCTGTGCTTTGCCCGGGAAGCCCAGAGCTGCGCGCTCAGCCAGAGGAAGGCTGCTGTTCCCTGGGGTGTCTACAGCACCAGC
>NW_010396748.1:1679-2558 GCF_000710305.1 Buceros rhinoceros silvestris | reverse complement strand
GCCCATGCCCCCCCCCCCCCCCGTCCCAGCACCTGTACCCTGGCCGCTGCACCCCAAATGCAGCCTGCTCAACCCAGCTGAAATACGTCACTTCAGGTTTTGATGGGGGCAGACAAAGAACCAGGATGGGGGTGGGGGGAGAAGGCAGGGGCAGTTCTCCCCTTGTGTCATGCAGGTAAAACTACCATCCACCTCAGGCAGGTCCCAGAGCCCCTGCCAAACCTGGGGGTGCAGCTCATTCTGAGTGCATCACCTGGGTGTGGGCATCCTTCCTCCCAGCCGGGGGAACCGTCAGAGGATGCTGAAGCACCAATACCTTGAAGACAACTCCTGTCCCTCTACAAGAGCAGCTTTCCCAGAACCCATCTGGAAGGACAGCCACATGCTTACCACCTCCAGAACCATTTAACTGCCGTCCCTTACCCCATGTCTTCCTTTCCTGTGCACTGGCCTGCCATTGTCACTGCAGGGCAGGAGAAGAGGCGACAGCAGCAGCTTCCGCACCATCAGAGAGAGCTGCCTAAATCAGCAACCTCTCTCCTCTGAACCTCAGTCCCTCCTTCCCTGCCATGGGATGTCTGTAGGGGATGGGAGTGACTCCACACATATGGACATGTGACTCCAGGACAGAATTAAACGTGGAAGACACTGAGCTGGGTGGTGCCTGGGCCGAAAGGTGTGTTTGGGGACGGCATCTGGCAGCTGTGCTACAGAAATGAGACGCTAAAACTCTGAAAGAGCTCTGCAGTGCCAAGGGAGTCAGCAGGCACGCTGGCGGGAGAGCTCAGCACAGCCTGGCAGGACTCGGCTACCTGCAGGCAGCAAAGCCCAGGTAGACACTGGAAAGCAGAAACCAGCCCCAGCAAAGCAGCTCAGCAA
>NW_010396748.1:1187-1553 GCF_000710305.1 Buceros rhinoceros silvestris | reverse complement strand
CTCAACAAAGCAAGAACTTTAGCAAGGGCCCCCCAACCGCCTGCCAGTGGCCAGGGGAGGGCTGGGAGGTAACTCTGCCAAAGGGAGCCCCACAGTTCAGAGCAGACCCCGATTTAAAGTTGGGTGAAAAGTTGGAGTGTTGCAATCACAGCAAACAGAAGGTAGGAATAGGAAAAAGCAGCCAGGCACAGCGGCATCCTTGGCACTAGTGGTGGTAACTGTGTCCTTGAAAAAACCCACCGGTGCAGAGCAGCATGGGCTGATAAGTGACAGTGACAGCTCCGGGGGAGGGGAGGGTACCACCCGGGTCCCCAGGCCACGGGTGCACTCGCCAGAGCTGGGCAGGAGGGGAGGCTGGAGAGGCAG
>NW_010396748.1:0-983 GCF_000710305.1 Buceros rhinoceros silvestris | reverse complement strand
CCGGCTGGTCGTGCCCCCCGCCGGGCCGGCGTGTTAGCAAGGAACCCCGTCTTTTGCGGATTCCTGAGCAATGCTGGCGGTTGCCGGCTGCTTTGTCCAGCGCGGCGCATGCGCACGTCCTGCGCATCCCCTCGCACACAATGGGCTTCTCCTGGGCGCTCACTTGCAGCTCTGGCTCCTTCCCACCCCTCCTTATCCACGCAGCTCTCGGATGTCTTTGCTTCCCTCCCAAATTACTACCTTCTCATCCCTTCTCTGGAGGGCTCCATGCAATTAAGGCAGCTCTTCAGCCATTTCTTCCCGGGGACAGCAGAAATACTCTGAGGGTGCAAAGCCAAAAGGCTTCAGCTACTGAAACTTCAGCAATAGGGCAGTGACAGGAGAGAGCATTGTCAGCAGAAGAAAGGGAAAAATAATCTACATAAAGCATCAGGATAAGAGCCCAGCTGCTAATTGCTCCTACACTAAGAAGCCTCAATTCCCCTCCTATTTATAGCTGCTTTTTCTTTCTTTCCTTTTTTTTTTTTTTGCTTCCAGGCAGCATCACAATTAACCCCACAATCTAGAGCATCCTCTTGCAATTACTTTTCTTCCTCAGTGACTGAGGGGAAAAAAACCCAAAAGACATCCTCCCTGCCTGCCTCTCCCCCGTTACCTTAAAGAAGTCAAATGGAGTTTTATTTCCTCTTGCATGAGATGGCTTTTGTGTGCTTCCTCTCCTCCCCCCAGCCTCGCTACTGCCTCAGTCCAGGGGCCGGGACAGTAAAGGCAACATTAAAATCCAGTTAAAAAACCGGAAAACCAACAAAAGAAAGGCAGGGAGGGGTGAGGGAGGTAACAAAGATGCTCCTCTCTCCCACCAGCCTGTCACAGATGGAAACACCAAGGGACATGTAAATGTCACCTAAAATCAGCAGAGCTACCCCCACAAGAGGAGCTGGGCTGGAGGGGGGTGACAAGAGGGACCACCACCGTGCGCTCCC
>NW_010396747.1:4463-5112 GCF_000710305.1 Buceros rhinoceros silvestris | reverse complement strand
CCTCTCGAGCGTCCCAGCAGACGGGGCAGATCCACTGGGTCTCGGTGGCCATGCAAAACAGCTAGACACCAGCTGGTCCAAGGATCTGACAGGTAAAGAGGATGAGGATGTGCGATACCCCCATCCCCGAGCTGCTGGCCCGTCCCAGAGATGTGCCCTGTGCTGTGCACAGATGTGGCCCCAGGAGGAGGTGGCCATCCTGGCCTTCCAAGCCGCAGAGCTGTTGGGGGAAAGCCATAAACAGTAGCATTATTTGCCGAGTGCGCAACAAACAGCGCCATAGTCGAGGTAATTTTTGGCAAAGCAGTGAAAGAGGAAAACTAAT
Organism: Buceros rhinoceros silvestris; assembly: GCF_000710305.1. Taxonomy (NCBI): domain Eukaryota; kingdom Metazoa; phylum Chordata; class Aves; order Bucerotiformes; family Bucerotidae; genus Buceros; species Buceros rhinoceros. Next base: position 4,787 of record NW_010396747.1, on the reverse strand, counting down.
TAAAGAGCATGTGCTAATTGTAGGAGGAATGTGCCTAGAAATAAGCAGCTGTGACAGAAATGTGGCCAGCGGAGTAGCCTGGGCTCCCTGGCCGAGCATCCTGGAGCACCTGGGGGACTCTGGGGGCTGAGGTCGGGCACATCTCAGTGCAGGTTCTGCAAGAGCCGCCGTGGGCACCCAGGGGAGATGGAGGGGTGCTGTGCCCCCCGTAGTGCCTCTCCCTGCACTTCTGTGCCCCCCACCTTGGGGTGTTCCCAGCGGTGACCTGTTATGGCCCTTCTCCAGCCCGCCCAGTACCCTCCCAATGCTGTCCAGTGCCTCCGA
>NW_010396747.1:2930-4297 GCF_000710305.1 Buceros rhinoceros silvestris | reverse complement strand
CCCTGCGCCTACCGAGGCAGCCGCCAGGTGGCGCCGTTGTAGCGGTCGCGGTGCGGGAGAGGGGAGTGAGGGGAGAGGAGAGAGGGGAAAGGGGAGGAGACGGGAGGGCTGGGGAGAGAGAGGAGAGGAGAAGGGCGAGAGGGAAAGAAAGAGGAGAGGGGGACAGAGGGAGAGGGGAAGAATGAAGAGAGGAAGGATGAAGCTGAGCGACAGGAAGAGGGGCAAGGGGAGGGGAGCAAGGGGACAGGGACAGAGGGGAGAGGGGCAAGAGGAAAAGGAGCCGGAGGGAGAGGGCAGGCTGCAGGGAGCGGGGAGGTGGCTGTGAAATTGGGCTTCCACGCTATCAAATGCTTTACATCATTTGTGAGAATATGGGGAAGGGTGGAATTGCCCCTCACCCCTGTTGGGGCCATGGGGTTCCTCTGGGCTGGGGGAGACCAGGCAGAGCCAGGCATGGCTGGGGAGGTGCTGGCCTCTCTCCTGGAGGAGGCAGAGAGCCCAGACCAGGGGCAAAGGGGAGGCAGCAGCTTTGCCAGAGCCCAGGCCCCAGCTCCTCTTGGTGACAGCAGAGGGGCTGTGCTGGCCTCCCCTGCATGGGAAGGGGACAGAGCTGCAGCCATCGGGGACTCCACAAGAGCCTTTCTGCTCTGCACCCAGGGATGAGGCTGGGCCTGAGCTCCTGGCCAGCCCCAGGGCCTGACTCATCCCCACTCACCCTGATGGCACTGCTGTCCCTTGGTGCAGCTCCTGGCATACCGCTGCCTGTCCTTGGGACTAGGCAGCTGAGTGAGATCACCATCACCATCACCATCACCATGATGAGTTCACTATCACCATCACTGCGGTAAGCTCACCATTGCACTCACCATCACCGCTGGCGAGCTCACCATCACTGCTGGCACATGGCTCTCACTGTCAACATCATCCCTTGGCCGCTTCATGTGTCTGCACAAAGGGCTTATCATGTGGATCACAAACGGCAGGAAGACAAAAATAAATGAATGCCTGAAATGGGAGTGTGCTGAAGTCTGGTTTTTTTTAAGTACACGGAAAAGCCCCTTCCGTATTTTAATTAAAAGCCTTTCAGACAAGGAGGCAAGAGGCTTTTGTCAGGCACACAAAGCAAACCATTCTGGAGACAAACTGATTTATTACCCTGTGCCTCACAGCATTTCCTGGGGTGGGTGAGCCCTGGGCGATGGGGGGCCGGCAGGACTGGGCTCCCCCTGCTCTCCCTGGGGTGCCCCAGGGCCAGTGGGGCAGTGCCTAAGGGGACACAGTGACACAGGGGATGGAGTGTGCCGCCCCACAGCTCTCACCTCTCTGTGCGATGCGGGGTGCAGCTCCTCTCCTCTTCCTTACGGCTT
>NW_010396747.1:0-2912 GCF_000710305.1 Buceros rhinoceros silvestris | reverse complement strand
GCGCTCCCTGGGGTGCCCCAGGGCCAGCAGGGCGGTGCCCGAGGGGACACAGGGACACGGGGGATGGAGTGTGCCGCCCCACAGCTCTCCTCCCTCCGTGCGACGCGGGGCGCAGCTCCTCTCCTTTTCCTTATGGCTCCCATTGATTTATTAATGATTTGGCCAAACAGAAACATTCCTCCAAAGCCCACAGTTCAGTTTGCTCACCAAGGAAGCTGAGTTAGTTTTGTTTCTGATTTATGAGCAGGCTCTCCTGTGGCACCACCATGAGGCAATGATTTCTGGGGGTGAGATCAGCTTTGTGGGAAGAGGGAGAAGGTCTCCTCACTGGGACCTGTCTCTGATGGTATCGAAGCGTTGATGCCTGGGGCATCTTGGGTGTGAATGGACTGAGCCATCCCTGTTCCTGGCATGGAGAGGACACCTTGCCATCAAAGAGCAGGAACCAACTCTCACCCCAGCAAAGACCATCCGTCCCACCTGGGTTTATTGACCTGTCTATAACCCAATGTCCCCTTGTGCATGACCCTGAGAGAGCTACGGACACAAATTCCTGTGGAGAGATCCCCCTGGTACAGCCTGTACTCTCACCCCTGGCTAATTACAGCTTCATTAGGCCCAAGTTGGGATATCCGCCTGGTCCCACCAGCAGACTCAACCTCATTACAAATCTTGATGCCTCCCAGTGGCTTGGGCTCTCTGATTATTGTGGTTGTGGGGTTAAGTGAGGATCTACTTAGAGCACTTGAGTTTCCAGAGCAGAGCTGGGTGCTTGATTGGGTGCACCCAGGTAGGTGCAGCGCAGAGGCACCCAATGGCTGGGGTCTCGGAACTTCCCTTGAGTTTGCTTTTGATGACAACTGCATTGAGATTTTAGCTTGACAATTGCATCTGGGGTTCCCCAGTTCCAAGTGGAGGCTTTTGTTGCAGCACTGTGAGGAGGATCTGCTTTGGGAGCCCCCTTCTCCAACCAGCTCTGGAGGTGGGCAAGAGGCTGGAGTAGGGCTCGCAGGAGCATCCAGGCTCTGTCTAACACAAACTGCCTTGGCTCTTGCAAATCCATCCTTTGAACTTTGATTTTCTGTTCACACGCTCTGCCGGAGGTGTTTTGCAGTTGTGGGATTTTGAGCAGCTCTGAGTTTCTCTGAGTGGAACAGATGAGAAGGACAAGATAATTTCTTGGCTGTTTGTGCTACAGTGTGGTGCCAAGATCATTTTGGGTGTCTGCCTTATTCCTTTGGACAGTCTTCCTGGCCCAGGTGAACTTCAGACAGCAGGAAGGGAAGGAGCAGATCTGCCTCCATGACAGTCAGAGCAGGGTGCAGTCCTTTTCCTCAGTGTCTCCTGAACTCAGATTGGTGCTCTGTAGCAGCATCCCAAGAGTCCTGCAAAATGCAGGGAATGGCAAGAGGATGATACCTAGGCTGCCAGGTGGGACCAAGCTTTGGGCCTGTTTCTTTTCCGGCCATGTGCAGAGAGAGGCTCCAGTGCTGCATGACCTGATGTAGCGAGACGAGCTGAAAGCTTTGGGGCTGGGACAGTGAAGGACTATGAGGGACAGCCGCAGGAGCACTTCTGGGTTTGCCGGTGTCCATGCACACAGGTAGCGGAGGCTGCTGGCATGGCTGAGCATCTCCCCCCAGCCCCTCCAAGCACGGGGACATTTGCAGAGGCACATGGTGACAGGTAAGACAGGGGGGAATAGCGTACTAGTGAGTGAGGGGGCTGCTGCCTCCTGCCCTCCCTCTCCATGCTTTCAGGGCCAAAGCAGTGCCCACAGCTTGCGAGCCTGGGGCAATGCTTCAATCTTGCATCTCCCTCCATGGAGTGGAACCCAGCTCACCCCATGCTGGGTCTCGGAGAGGGGAGCTGGGGTAGGGGTTTGTGTCCCAGTCTGAAAGGAGCCCCGGACTCTTCCATGCATGGAGAAGTGCCTGCATGACAGCTTGGGGTGTTATCTGCTCCTTAGCAGGAATATTAAAATGCTGCACTTGCTTGGTCTGCACATACCTGCCCGCAAAATGTACCCCAAGGGGCAGCTCAGCCTCTCTCTGCTCAAAAGCGAGCCACAGCCAGCAGCGCTGGGGCCCCCTCCAGTGCAAACGTGGCATGGCTGGGTGATAGTGGCTTTCCCGGGGAGATGAAATAAATGCTTGGAGCTCTTGGGATGTTAGTGTGGTCAGTACGAGAGGATATGGGGCAATCTGGGGCAGAGCATAAGGCTCTTTACTTTTCTGGTAGAAAAGCAAAGGTGGTGTCTCTGGAGAGGGAGAAAAGGAGGCTCAGAGGAGACCTCATCACTCTCTACAACTGCCTGAAAGGAGGTTGCAGAGAGGTGGGACTTGGTCTCCTCTCCCAGGTAACAAGTGATAGAGGAGAGGAAACAGCCTCAAGTTGTTCCAGAGGAGGTTGAGGTTGGCCCTGAGGAACACCTTCTTCCCCACTAGGGTTGTCCAGGCCTGGCCCAGGCTGCCCAGGGCAGTGGTGGAGTCCCCATCCCTGGAGGGATTTCCCAGCCCTGTGGAGGTGGTGCTGAGGGACAGGGGCACCGAGGGACCTCCAGTGCTGGGGTGACAGGAGGACTCAAGGAGCTGAAAAGGCTTTTCCAACCCCAACGGTTCTGTCATGTGTATGCTCAGCGCTCTGGCTGTGCTCCATTCTGCTGCTCAAGTTGTTGGGACTTCTTCAAGCCCAACCCCATTCAGTCATTTACAAACGCGGTCCCCAAGCAGCCTGAATTCGGGGGTTTTCTCAGCTGTGCTGTGCCGGAAGCACGTTTGCTGGGTCAATTCCCACCAGGGTCAAAGGTGCTGGATGCATCACGGTAGGAAAACAAACAAATAAAACCCTGAGAAAGTTTAACCGGTGTTTTCACCCCGGCTGCTCCTAACACCCCAGTTTGTGTTCAACCA
>NW_010396746.1:0-2829 GCF_000710305.1 Buceros rhinoceros silvestris | reverse complement strand
TTCCAGGATCCTTGTACTTGGCAGCTCTCTTCAGAGTCCAAATTTGATTTTTTTTTTTAATTCAATAAATGCTGGCCAAACAATAACAGCGTCAGGGAGAAAAGGCCTGGAAGTGAGGTGAATGGAGGGCTGAGCTCTTTAATACCAGGAGTATAAATATTCTCAGCTGGTTTAGACTCTGAAACAGTTGTGCAGTTCAGTACAAGACTATAATAAAAATCTCAGTGTGAAGAGGGAAAAAAAAAAAAAGCCACGGTGTGGCTTAGCTGAGCCAAGATCCAGCAAATTCAAACTCCAGGAAAGGTTTAGAGAAGGGTCGAATTTGTCCTAGCTCCAGGCACGAGAGAGGACGGGGAAAGAAGCCGAAAATCGTGCCCTTTAGTAGAGAAGAGGCTCAGAGGTTGGTGCCCTGAGCACATCCTCACCCCATGCTGGCACGGCCGTGCCAGGCAGCCCTGAGGAGGGGGAGATCTGTCCATCCAGAAGAGCTTCGTTCAGTTCGAAACTTCTTTAAAAAAATACTGTTCCGGTGGAAGGTCACAGTGGTCCTTTGAGTATGAAACTGAGAGACCCCCTTCCCCCTTCCCCATCACGTGATTCATTAAATAATTAATGCAGAGGTTGCAGAATAGATATGTATTCGTCAGGAAAATCGCAGACATGGTCTCCTTGTGTCTGACGTGAAATTCAACTGTCCTTTAAAAAACAAGCCTATAGCTTATAGCTGAGGGAAAAAAGAGAGAAAGAGCGAGAGGGAGAGAGAGAAAGAGGGGGAGAGGAGGAGAGAGGGAGAGGGAGAGGAGTCTGCAATAAAACAATTCTCAGGAACCACGAAGCCACGCCGAGGGCTGGATTATTGTAAGTAGCAGGGGCTTCCCAATTCCTAGCGTGTCTATATGTCCATGTAAATTTATTGTTTGTTATTAATGTTATTGTCGTAAAATGTGACAAATAGCCGTCTTCATTTCCTCCCATTTCTCTTCACATGGTGGTATGTGTGTTTATACCCATCGAGGCATTTCATTGATATTTTTAGGAATATTCCTCTCTCTCCCTCTCCCTCTCTCTCCTCGCAACCTTTTTTTTTTCTTCCCCCTTTCTTGATTTATTACAATAAACATGTCAGCAGCAGTGCGGCTGCCATTGTGTGTGTGTTTGTGAGAGAGTTGTGTTGTTTATAGTGGTGTCCAAGATAAATCATTTCTCGAGTGAAAATGATGTGCAAGCGATGATATTTTAGAGCGAGGATCTCTCTCTACCCCACTCCCTGGAGTTGATTATTTCAGACGATTTACAGTAATAGATCAGCAGCTAATATGAAAGCTCTGTAGCTGGGGGTCTTAAATTACAGCATCTGTGATTACCAATTAAGGAGAGATTTGTATAAATTTGGTAAACCGGGAACGCCTCATTGGCATATAAACCTAGTGAAAGAGCACGACCTTAATATAAAAATTACAGCTTGGAGTCCTGCGTTGCAGCATCCCTTTATCAACGATAACTCATTTTCTCCCCAGTTCCCTCTCCCCATCCCCCGGCAGGACTCCTCGCTGGAGAACAGACACAGGTTGCTTTAGCGAAGCAAGGCGATTTCTGGAGATGCTCCGTTTTAAACGAGACACAGAAATCGGATTTACAATGCAAAAAAAAAAAAAACAAAACAGGGTTTGCAGCGGGAGGGCTGCAAGGTAGCTGCATCTGATAGAGACACGACTCCGATCCCAGGCAGGGAGGGGAGTTCGTCCATCAAAACCAGAACAATGGGGATGTGCGGGAACTGGGGCGCTGCCGAGGGAGCCCAGCAGAACCCCCCTATAACCACTGACCACAACCGAAGGGGGAATAAACTCATTGCGGGTGATTCGTTGGGCTTTGCTAGCAGGAGGAGAACTTTGTGTGGCTTTCTAGCGGCCGGATCTCACGGAGGGTGGACGGAGACAGAGGGGATAATGTTCAGATGATGGAAGCTGGAGAAGGTGCTCTAAGAATGGTATTTAGGAACTCGAGCCTGGTATTCACCTCGGGAAAAGCAGAGCTCCAAGGGGAAATAGCACTGGAAATAAGGTTAAATGGTAGCAGAATCTGGCCGGCAGCTATTAACCTTTGTAGGGATTCCTTTGGAAAATAGAGCTGATCTCTAGAAGCGAAATCTCTTCCAATCCACTGAGGTAGAGGAGAGAAGCTGAAGCTTTGGGTCACCGCTACCTGCTTTACTGTCAGCGCGGGGAGCGCATCCCCCGCGGAGGATGGGAGGACAGGAGTCAGGCTCTGCCCTCTCCTCCCGTCTCTAAACTGGACCAAATTGGTCCTGACCGGGAGTGTTGAAAGGGAAGGAGGAAGTGGGAGATCGCGTTTTTAAATATTTTACAAGCTCCAACATGCGAGGAGTCAATAAAACTGACAACAGGAGCAAAGATTAAATGTTAGCACCGGATTCTCGGATGAGAATTCACCGCTTTCCCCCCCTTCCCATCACTTTCCCCCCCTCTGCTCGCCAGCCACGGCTCAACCCGCCCGAGCGCGGATATTTAACTCTGTCTGCTAGTGTAAACCTTTATGTAGCAAAATTGATGAGAATTCACCGCTTCCCCCCCCTTCCCATCACTTTCCTCCCCTCTGCTCGCCAGCCACGGCTCAACCCGCCCGAGCGCGGATATTTAACTCTGTCTGCTAGTGTAAACCTTTATGTAGCAAAATTAGAGTAACTCAGCGACTTTCATTAAATATTAAGGGAGATCCGGGGACGGTGACTGTGCCAGAAATACAGCATCATTCTCTGTCAAGCCCCGTATTAATTTAAGTTGTCGGCTTCAAAGGGATGCAGACCAC
>NW_010396745.1:0-573 GCF_000710305.1 Buceros rhinoceros silvestris | reverse complement strand
CACAGTTTGCTTTCACCTGGAGAGGCAGCCAGTACACTTGGAATTGATTGCCCCAGGGGTGGAAACACAGTTCCTGCCACTTGTCATGTACTGATTCAGTCTGCACTAGAAAAGGGTGAAGCTCCTGAACATTTGCAATACATTGTACAGAGCAATACAGTGGCAGAAGGTTTTGAGAAAGGGAAGAAAATATTCCAAATCCTGCTGCAGGCCCATTTTGCCATAAAACAAAGTAAACTTCAGGGATCTGCACAGAACATACAGTTTTTAGGAATAAAATGGCAAGATGGGTGTCACCAGATCCTGAGGGATGTAATCAACAAGATAGCAGCTATGTCTCCAGAGACTATAAAAAGGAAATACAGGCCTTCTTAGTTGTGGTGGATTTCTGGAGGACGCACATTCCAGACAACAGTCTGATTGTAAGCCCTCTCCATCAAGTGACCCAGAAGAAAACCAATTTTAAATGGGGCCCTGAGTTGCGGCAACCCTTTGAACAAATTAAGCAAGATGTAGTAGCCACTACATTTGGGCCACTCAGAGCAGGACAAGATGTTAAAAATGTGCTCTACA
>NW_010396744.1:22475-24257 GCF_000710305.1 Buceros rhinoceros silvestris | reverse complement strand
CTGAGGGATCACAAGGGTCAAGCCTCCGGCTCCTCTTCTTCAAATGCCGGTGCCTGAGGAGGACTCTGTTCTGCCTTAGTGCCCAATCTGTGCATCCCTGAATGCAGTTCTGAAATCCAGCTCAGAATCCCGCTCCCACATCCTGTTCCCATCTGCCGCTGAGTCTGGCCTGGGAATTCCCCAGTGCCTGCCCTGCAGCATCAGTGGTGATAGTGATGTGGCTGCCGTCAGGGGAGTTGGGTTCAGTATTGGTATTTATTCTTATTATTTCACTAAAGCAGTTTTCTTTTCCAATCCATAAGTCTCCCTTATTCCCTTTCTCTTCCCCTTTGGGGAGGGAGGGCGGGAAAACAGAGAGCATCTGTCATTTGTCTGGTGTCTGGCCCAGCCATAACCCTTGACAGGCAGAGAGGTGCTAACTGTGTCAAGAAGTCCTGTGGTGGCCCAGAGCAAACAGTAATGACAGCTGGCTCCCCCGGCACACAAACGTCCCCTTCTCCCATCCTCATCTACCTGAGGTGGCACACACTAAGCCCTGGTGACTGGGGGCTTGCACCCGCTGTACAGCTGCAGAGCTACAGTTGCCTTTGCAACCCCAAACCAACTAGCAGTGAAACAACAGAACAGTTTGCTGTTTTCCAAGTGATTGGCATTGTCTTGATTCTCGGTAGCAACAGTACGTTGCTGGTCTGCAAGTACAGGGATGCGGTACCCTTTCCAAAGGAACACACCTATGTCTATGCTTGGCATCCCCTTGTACCTCCATTACCAGGTTATTTATGAGTGTGTGGTGTATTATATGATTAGGTACGTGGTCTGGTAGCTGGAATGAGTAAGAACAGCTTAATTTAGTATTTGATAATTAAAAGCGTTTCGCTTTGAGGAGAAAGAGGCTTCCGTTGAGCACCATTGCTCATTTTTAAAGGTCCAGCTAGGAAAGGTTCAGTGAGATGAGGCAGCAGTTCTTGCTAATACCAGCTATAACAATGTTAGGGCACACTGAAAGTTAGATGTGCAAGTCAGCTCATGGAGACCACAGTGACTGCAAAGGCCAGAGGAAGCTCCCTGTTGTGGTGAAGCCCACCAAGCACAGCGGCATTGGGCAGAGGTCCCTGAGAGGAACACCAGGCACCTTTGTTCACAGGCATGGGGGATGTAACCACGGGGCATCACAGCCTGCACCGCAGAATCACTGAATCATGGAATCATCTGGCTGGAAGAGACCTCTAAGATCATCGTGCCCAACCATTCACCATGCACTGACTCAGGTCTGCCAAGACAGCCTATTGCTGTGGTTTGAGTGGTGATACGTTGTTGATGATGATATTTGCCAAAGTAAGATGACAGTCTGAGAGAAGTGACTTGAAAGACAAAGTCCCCAAAGTCCTGAAAACAAGCATTCTTTATCACTGCTCTCTATAGCAAAAATAACTCCCAGAGGGCTGCTGTACCTGTCAGGCATTAGCCTACTATTCCTAAAGCTCTGAAATGAAATCCAGTGAGAGGCATCAGGAATGCAGACTTCCTATGTGCCTCTTCCAGCTGGACACTCCATCCCCTGCGACTCCAGGTCCTTGGATGGTGAGTGAGGATGAAGTGAGCTGTGCCAGGAATTATTTGTCCCATCTTGTTTTAGGATTGTTAACCAGGTCAGCATCAAAGGAAGCTTACAGCTATTCATTTGCAACATGGGCAAGTTGCGAGGCTTTGATTGTACGCTGAGGAACTTGTAATAAGAGAGATACACAGTATTCACACCAACTTCTTTTATAAGAAGTGACT
>NW_010396744.1:18990-22353 GCF_000710305.1 Buceros rhinoceros silvestris | reverse complement strand
GAAAGAGACAACTTCCTGCAAAATAAGTTGTGAGATTCACAGCAATGTTTAAAGTCATCCTTTATCTACTGATGTTCCTGAGTGCACGTTTAAGTCAAAGAGTAAAGTACGTGTCTGCTCCTAAAAAATTATCTTCCTTAGTATGGGAGAACATGGAGATTTAATTTGGTTAGCATGCACATAGGTAGCCTGTACTTCAGTCGATGCTTAAGTTAAGCATGAGAAAGCATCAGAAAAAGAGGTCACATAGCAGTAACACGGCTAGCACGCTTACCAGTAGGACATTACATGACATAATTTGAAAGCATTGCATAAGCTGTAAAAAAAGAGATAGCACCTAAGCAGTCAGGAGGGGCAGCCAAAAGTCTGCTAAGAAATGATAATGCATTCAGTCTTCCAAGCTTGCTAACTCTCTATCAATTTTACCCACACCTAGTGCAAACTTGGTGTCTGTTCCTCACTCACCTACTCCCTTGTTGAGGAGGAAAAAAATTCTGCTACTGCACTTTCTAGCTATTTGCCAAGAGCTCGGCAGAGCAGTAATGAGTTGAACGGAAGCCTAAATTGATCTCTTCTTGATGCACTGCAGGTGTTGCCATTCCAGTCTCAGATGAAGGGAGCTCTTTGGAGTTTGCCGTTTAGTGAAGTTGTATTAGAGCTGCTGTTCCTGAAATTTGTGTGTCCAGTTGTGGAGAGCTCTGGGCAATATTACATCAGATAAGTTATTTAAACACTTACTCACTGAAGGGGAGTAGGGAATGGATATGTCTGTTTTTCTTCTGACCTGTTGCAAGTATTTTTGGTTTTATCATTTGTTTTTTTCAAGTCTGAGCATAGTCCTTTTCACTGGGCCCTCTGAACATGAGTCTGTTAATAGTGCTGCTCCACTCGTGTTGCTGAGAAACAAATGATTTGCTTTGTTGTTTCATTCTGCAGCTGAATCCCAGTATTTTCCTTCCATTGCTGCTGAAGCAGAGTATTCATGGGACAGCTTCTTTGGAAAAGCTTAATGTAATTATATAATTGATAGCTGAAAACAATAAGCTGAATATATATCTGAATTTTCAGAGTTTGGATAGTTATCCTGCTGCGAAGTAGTGACCTTAGTATGTTTCATTATCTGGCTGAGAAGTCATAAAAAAAAAATTACCGTAGAAAACAAGTCTGACTTGAACATCTGGAGGACTAGGAGTAGGAAAACAAATGAAAGAGCCTGCTGTATTCTGTGCCAGTAGGATTTGCAATCCAGAAAGAGATGCAAATGACTAAGGCTGAGTGATCTACTTTCTGTAAGCAATCAGCGTGACAGACTTAACCCCTTTTCTTGTTTGCAAATTATCCTGGAGTAAGTGCTGCTGCTTACAGATGTGTTTGCTATTTGCATACACTTTGTGAATAAACTCCTGCTCGAGAGTTAGTCATGCGCTATTCAGCATGACTGTTGCTTGAGTGGTGTTGTTTGTGGGCTGTGATTCATCAGACCTGCAAGAATGCTGTGAGGAGGGCCGCCTGAACATTGCTAGAAATACGTGTATGGATGCATATTCACAAATTGTGAGCATGTTTGTGATGCTTTTAATCTCTCTGCAAACAATTTTATTTCCAAAGAAAATTTTGTTTGTACTGGAGAAGTACTCTGTAATTAGTAACTTCTGGAGAGGAAATGGTCATGGAAAACTTGAAATCAACTACATCTGTCTACATATTTCTAGTAACCTGCCTTATATCGAGCAAAGTGGCAAGTGGCCAGCCAAGGGCAGAAAGATGTAAATGACAGTGGGTGAAACCTGGTAATATGCTTAAATGTTTCTCTGTGATGGTTCCTTGAGACAAGTTCTTAAGCCTCAGTCACAAGATGCTTCCCTATGGGATCCATTATTTTTTCTTACTGATGCAGACATGCCTTTAGCCTGAGCAATGCACTGTCCTGACATGGTCTTGGTCTCTTGAGGCTTCTCTGACCTTGAGGTTGCTGGCAGCAGGATTTGCTGCCCTGCCGTGCTCCTGGCATGGTGGCTAGAGGCTGTAGGATTGCTGGATTTGTAGAGCTGCAGGGCTGGGTGGTGTTGGTGCAGGCTGCAAGAGCAGTGGGAAGTTTTGGGTCGTATGGTATCTGGTCTGGTGACGGGAGGTGTAGGTGCTCCAATATGAGTGCGCTGGATATCCTAACTGCTTCAGGTCAGGTTATCATTTGTGTGCACTGAGAAATGGCCCAGTGTCCACATATTGTGTCCTCAGAAAAGACCCCCATCCCCTAAAAAGAACCCCAGCCACAAGGTGAAATTAGAGCTGCTTGACTGTTCCAGGTGAGCAAAATGTCCCAGAGCAAGTTGCTGGTGAATGCAGAACTGAAGCTTTTGCTATTTGAGAGCAAAATGACATTTTACTTGCTATTTCTCCTGCCTGAAGACCTCTGTCTGGTGAGGCAGTGGTTGGGGAAATGGTGCGATGCAGATGCCCTTTGTGTCAGCTGTCCCCATAGGGAGGGGAAATGTGTGCAGGGATGATTTCCACAGCATGGGGGCCAGTGCACACAGATGGTGCCATGCAGAATGGTTCTGCTGGTTTTGGTGGGATGCAGCAGTGCCAGAGGTGATCCCTGGGGTGGAGCAGCACTAAGTAGCCACCCTGGCCAGGACTGGGTCCCTGCTATACCTCACAGGTTTGAAGGTAGAAGCGGTTCTCAACCCATGGGGGTTTTCAGCCTGGTTGGAGAGGTGATGTAAAAAGGCTCCCAGGCCATTTATGAGTTTAATGATCACTTTAAAAATACCTATTTTATATCAAATGCAAATTGTCTGTGCTCCCCAGGTGCCTTCCTTCCCTTAGCCTTATTTTCATTAAGAAAACATAATCAATTCTGCTCGAAAGTGTCTTTTTGGGAAAAGGGGAGAAGGGAAAAAGAAGCTGAGGAAGATCCTTTCTTCAGTTTTGCAGCATGAGAAGGCAAGAAAACAAAACACGTGGTAGGGGGTTTGCCCTAGCCCCAGCAGTCCCCTTATCTTTCCTTTTCTGCTGACTTCCTGCACTGAATGGTTTGGCAGCTCATAGGACAGTGTCTAAATTTTGCAAACACGAAGGAATGAACCCTGGACGTCATCACATTTTCCAAGTTGGCCATAAATCACAGTTTGTTATGGTTATTCTCTTGTGAGGCAGAACATGTGCAAGGAGATAAGAGCCTGGAGGAAGGAGAGGCAGAGGGTATCTCAGAAGAAAAGAAACACCAGTAGGAAAGACCTAGTAAGAAATGTTTTGACAGTCTTGATCGAGCTGAACAGCCATTGAGGAACTGGAGTGAGTTCTCATTGTTGCGGGGACATCGCCCCACCTAATTTTAAGTAGGTTTGTTTTGGAGCTGGA
>NW_010396744.1:17681-18873 GCF_000710305.1 Buceros rhinoceros silvestris | reverse complement strand
TTCCCTTGCCATTCAGATTTTGTGTCACTGCAAATGGGATTTTCCCGGTGAGGCAGTATTTTCCGACCACAGTAATATGGTGATTCATCAGCCAGCTCCTCAGGTGATATAAATAGACATAGCCTCCACCAGCTCCGATGGTCTTGCACTCTCTTGCATCAGCACAAGAAACTTGGGATGGAAAGTTCCCATCAGTTTGCCCAATCTCTATCACAGCCACTGCCCCCTGGTCTCTTACTGTGCATCAGTTCTGGCTAGAGTTAGAAAGCCATCCCAAGCCGGCTAGAAAATTTGCTTTCTCTTAGTGAACGGAAGGCATAGGTTAGTTTCCTCTCGGGAAGCTTTCTCTTACATTCATCATGTATTTTCCCTTGCTTTGCTCTTGGCTTGACCCCATTTTTTCTCAGTTGCTGGTGCTGTTTGGATGTTTGGGGCGTCAGATGTTCTGCTGGTCTTCCACAACAAAACTGGGCATGCAGGGCATCCATTGGCAAGCTGCTGCAGAGATCTGAACCCTGGGTTTAGCTGTGGATTTAACACTTTTAAATATTAATCTTTTTAACTAGGGAGGTGGCTGCTTGGCTAGTGGGAGGTTAACCTGAGGAACAGCTCTAGACAAGGAGGTAATTATATTTATTCCTTGGGTGCTTTGTGTGGAATGCAGATGAGGGTTAAGTGGCTGTAATTACCTACGCGGTGTGCAACGTGTCACTCCTATTTTACCACAACATGAGCAAGGTCGGCTGAGCCTGTACCTGTTGCTTTGGCTGTCCTTGGGTTTTCAAGCAGCTTCCACCCTGACACCCTGACTCTGCTTGGCCGTGATATTTCATAAGAATAACACCCAATCACTGTATTAAATTGTATTCAGAGGTATTTTTAGTTCCCCTGCTATGCTGTTACTTGCCCCGTTATGATGCTACATAATGGACAAGGGTGAACGACTGGTTTGGAGATGTTTGGTTTTTCAGACATACTCAATGAGGCATTTTTCCATGTCTGTTATACTTGGGCCTCTCAGGAGAGGAGGAATACCCATAATTTGGCTGAACTTGTTTCTTCCCAGTAAGTATGGCTTCAATAATCTCCATGACTTCCAGAAATAAAATACAGTGAGATCTGTTCTCTTTATGCTGGGTTTGGGGAAAAAAAAAAAGAAAAAAGAAAAATAGGGACATCCTTGGATCACCAG
>NW_010396744.1:3425-17589 GCF_000710305.1 Buceros rhinoceros silvestris | reverse complement strand
GATTTGGGTAGAGTGGGCAACCACCATCTATTTCAACTACAGCCAGCCTGACATTAGTATCAAAAATCCATATCAAGAATGCAGAAGGGGCCTTGTCAAGAAGCTCATGTGCCTTCACGTGCTCGGAGCTAGAACCCTGCAGCCTCATTGCTCACCATCTGGACTGAGTGCTCTGATACATTGCCTCCTTACTTTGAGCTTTGTGGGCTTGGTAGAGAGGTCGATGCCAAGGATGAGGCAGTCTCCTGGGCTGGCCATGCTAGAGGAGCTATCTCAGGGAGAACCCTCACAAGTGATGTGCCAGAGCCTTCAGCCCTGCATGTTCTCTGCTCTGCACTGTGTTTGCTTCTTCTGTTGAACGCCCTCTATTAAATATCTTCAGGTTGCCTCCCACCGGTGGTGCTCCTCTGCAACTTTTCATTTGCTCAGGTAATCTTATTTCTATCTGCCAAGACAACTCCGCTATGAAAACTGAATCAACAGGGATGCCACTTTAAATGGGTCCAATTGACTGTGTGTGCTTCCTTGGCCTTTGTCCTGGGACCGCCTTGCTTGGTGAAGTTGCCTGCTCTTTGTGATGGAGACAAACTGGTATTCTGGGCAAGCTGACCCAAAATGAGCATCACAGTGAGCAGCTCCCAGGCAAGCAGCAGTGACTCCCTGCAGCGAGGCAAGCCTGTAAGTTGGCTCAGAAGCAGGAAACTTTGGGAGCTGCTGCCGGAAGAGTAACAGTTATGGGGAGGCAGTACATCTGCCATGGGTCCCCCAGCAGTGGGGCAGGGCTGAGAGTCTTGGTGCGCTGTGGGGAGGAGGAGGAGGTGGAGGAGGAACGGTTCACTAGGTGGCAGTCTGCCCTCCACCTGCCTTTGGGAACATGGGTGAAGGGGGTTGTAAAAGGGTCGGAGAGTGGTGGGGGGCCAATGCTCGTGGTCATCCTGGGAGCCATGGAGTAGCTGGTCTGGTTTGCCAGGAGCTCAGGCAAGTGATTGACCGAACAGGAACCTCTGCTCTCTTCAACACGTCACAGCCTGTTTCTAGAACTCGTATTTGTGGGAGAAAGCTCAAACTGATGACCGCAGTATGCCTGCAGAGTTAAACAACCAAATTGAGTGGACAGAATTAAGGTTTAGAAAACTCAGGATTTGAGCTATGGGTCACGATTTTTTTGCTATTACTGTAATTTTTTTAATGTGTCTTTGAGCTGGCAGATCTGTTGGCATTAGACTTTGCCTCAGTTCAACTGGTCATATTGTGGCTTCCAAACTTTCTGGTTGCCTAAATCCCTGTTATTTCAGTTGGAAAACTTCTCCTCTGGTTCTGCACTTCTGCGCAGGGCAGCTGTGCTGCTTAAAGACTTTCAGGGCTGATTCTCATTTACACTCTGACAGCACAAACCTCCATACCCACATGAGAGTCCTTTTACTTGCCCAGAGCTTTGAAAGGAGGATTTGTCTCTGCAAAGCATGGGTGCAGGAGGCAGTCATCCCCATCATATGGGGCTGGGTGTTACGGGATTTCTCTGTTCTTGAGTCAGCTTGCAGAGTGCCCTGTGATCCTGCTGGATGAAAAGCTAGGCACAAAAGATCATCTGGGATTTATTTTTGCAGTTGCTAAAGCCTTAGGCACACCGACTACTCCCATCCGATGCGGGACTCCCACTGGTGTGAGAGGTGCTTACGTGCTCTGGCTGAGGGTAGCCCCTGCTTGCAAGTTTGCAGCAGATTCTGCATCAAAGAGCTGCTAGAAAACTTCCACGTGTGCTCTCTTTCCAGCCTTGAGTAACCATCTAACAGCATGCTAAGGGTCTGTCCCTGAGAGCGCCAAGGGAATGTATGATTGATTAATCAGGTTGTGTAATGTGCAACACCAGTGTTTCCAATGCTTGTCACGTGCCTGTGGCTCATGACGTGTGCCTGCATCCAATGTAAAATTAGTAGGCGTGTGTTATAAACAAAAAATAATAATCCTGTGAGTCAGAGTTAAAATTTTTCTCTTCTGTGTGAAGTGCTCATTAATCTGGAATTTTAAGCGAGGGGAAGGGCAGCATGGAGATGGTTTGTGCTCACTTATTTCTTCCTCCAGCAGCTGGCGATGTGGCCAGTGATGGCACTTCTCATGCACTGTCTTCTGCATATGTGTGTGCTGGAGCCACTGGCCAGAGTCCATGGCTCCCGCAGCGTCAGCTGCCCAAGGGGCCTCTGGTAGGGTCACTTGTGATCTTACCAGCATCAACAACAATAATGAATAACAGATAATTTTCAGGGCTGCTGGTGTTGTCTTAAGGTGGCAATTTCACTTCCTGAACGTGAGGCTGAGGGCAAATGGTTTTGTTGAGTATTTTTGGCTCATTTTGCCTCTCTTGTTTTTTAAGGGGATCTGAAAAAACCCCTCAATTTCATAGTAAACGTATTTGCCCAGGCATATTGTCATCCCAT
Organism: Buceros rhinoceros silvestris; assembly: GCF_000710305.1. NCBI lineage: Eukaryota > Metazoa > Chordata > Aves > Bucerotiformes > Bucerotidae > Buceros > Buceros rhinoceros. The sequence continues at coordinate 15,154 of NW_010396744.1, read as the reverse complement.
TTAGGCTTAAGGCATACAATGGTCTTCAAATACCTCTTTGCTTCTGGGGATGCTCTACTTTGGAGCCCAGACTGGCAAATGTGTATTTGACCCCTAGTTCTTCACTCCCCCCGAGGGAAGGTGCTATGTCTTTATTGTGCACAGGTAAATAGCTACAGCAGGTCAGAATCTAAACCAGAGGAGAATCCCTTTTGTAACTCTGAAAAAGGGATGTCATGTTATCAGTCCTACAGAAAAGGATCTGGCAGATAAGATGGCAATAGCTTCCCTGTCAGTTTGACCAGCAGACCTGTGGAGCTGTTTGGTAGAGTTCCTGGTGTGCTAGACTTGAAATGCTGGAAACATCACTGTGTGCTTGCAGGCTTTTTGTCAGCTGGAAACCTCTGCCAGATCTCCAGGCTGATTCACATCTCCTCACATCTGGAACCCATGAAATTAAAGCAAAAGCAATTTTCTCTTGCAACTCCATCCAAAACCTGCAAGCATCAGCCCTCCGCATCTCCTAATGAGGACTGAACTGGGGGAGCATGTTTCTCTCACAGTGCCCCGTGACAAGGCAGCTGCATGCCTCTTGATCCAGTTAACAATGTTCCTCATGGAGACCTCACATAGGCAAAAGTAGAGAGATTTGAAAATGGTAGTATTCTTGCTTATTTATCTTGCAGTAAATTCAATGTATTAAGTCATCGCCCTGCTAAAAGCCTGTCTTTCTCCAAGATCACTTCCTATGAGGTCAACTTCAGCAAATAAAATGGCTACTAAATCTTTGGTTGTCATTAAAACAGTTTTTAAAAAAAATGAAGCAAACAACAAAACACACCAGTGTTCATTTTAGTGCCATAAACACATCAAGTAATTGAGTATTTATCTTAACAGAATGAAAAATGTGGCATTTATTTTTAGACCTTGAGCTTTAAATAAACAGGATACTTTTAAACTTAACTCCATTTTGGATAATGACAAGTTTTCATGGACATAATGACTATTTTCACTACGTTCTCCCAAGGCTCTTCTTTTGAAATGTGACGTTTTATATCTAAATTGGAATTGTATGGAATATTTGTGCGTTAAGAGAGGTCAGCTCCTCTTGAGAGTAAATATTTGTGTATATGTGGGTGTGTCTCATGTCTCATGCAAGAACTGTGTGTAACAGTAGGAGTTAATTTGGTTTAATAATTAAGCTGTAAAAATCTAACAGATATTGGTTCAATTTATAGATTGGTTTCCTAGTATAAAAAGTATTGAGTATATTTCCCTATTATTATTAAATGTTCTTTGTGTAAATATGTACATACACCAAAGGAAACATTACCTGTCATGTATATGTCACCAAATTGCTGTCGTCCCCTTTCTTAGCTGTGGAAAAATTCAGTGGTGTTCAATGAATGAAATACAACATTCACAGACGTCAGTATTTTCATGCCATTTTGTGGTACTCTCTGCTTGACGCAGACTGCAGCATTGACCCTCTGCACCAGTGGCAGGAGCAGGTCACTACAGCAATGAGCAAAACCACCTTATGTGTTGGACACATAAGGACAGGAGATCTCTGTATTCTGGCTAGAAAGGGGTATACAACATTTCTGTTTTCCACAAGCATGGTACATTTTCAGCCGTGCATGTTTCTCTGCTGAATCATCCCTGACACACCTACACAGAGCTGTGATTTGCCTCGAATAAGTGCTGATGCCTGAAATAGATCTGAGCAGACATGTGCAGCAGTGTTTGTCAAGAGAGAGACACTTCATGTTTCATTTTATATATAGCGTGAACTTCCAAGCTAGTCCATGTCAGAGAAGAAAAGTTTCAGTTCTTGTTTTCCAAGAACTGATGTTTTTTTCTCCTTGTGTTTGTTCCCTGTGAGTGACCTGCAGAGAGGTCATGGCAGCGTTTCCCCCATCCTATATGTTCTGATGCACGTGACCTGGTGCAGTTGAATGAGAAGGAATAAAAGAGCAGGGAAAAAAGATGTCTTGGGGTGAGGAAAACCCGTTGACTTACGGGATGGAGGTAGATGGGGTGACTTTATTCACACCAGACATAAATCAAACAAAATTGGGTCATGGCATTTGCCACTGCATCTTCCTGTTTGGTGAGAGCTCCTGTTCCTTGACGTGAAGACCTGTCCTGTCTTGGGCTTGCCATGCTGTAGGATGCCCAATAGCACCGTGCCTGGGTAACAGATCCTCACTGAGACGAGTGGCCTGGTCCACTTCCCCATGTTGAATAAATATCTGTTACACTGGGCTTTACCCATTGCATACTGCGAGTGACCTTGCCCAGTTACAGCTGCTGGGTAAGTGAATTTTTGTTTTTGTAAGGCCCTGTCTCCTCCCCGCCCTCTTGCTAACCCGCTTATGGACAAAGCTTCCCACTTGGAATTCATCCCATCCTATTAATCTTTCCAAGCAAGGTGATGATTTCAAATGGTGAAGTGTTTGGGAGCCGCTCCCAGGCGATAGCAATGCCTACCACTTAAGAGGACATCTCTCTCGGTCTGTTTACAGCTCAAAGCAGGCGTGGAGGGGAAAAAACAACCTGAACATAAAGAGAGTCTAATGCCACCTGCTCTGGCCTCCTGCAGCAGTAGAAACCTGGTTTTACTTCCAGCTAAGAGTTGTTGTCTCCAACTGTGTGGGAAACACAGTGGTGGGAGCAGAGCACACTGCGTTTATTCCGTGTGTGGCTCTGGGGGCAGACTGCCGGATTATCGGCTTTGCTCGCTTTGTGTGCTCTCTGTTTTGAGGCGATATTGCCGCACATGTTCTGGCCCAAGATATTCACATGTCTTACCTTCTTGTTTAGTGAAGCAGGTGTACAAATAATTTCCTTGCCAACCTTCTCAGGCACAATATCACACCTTGTATCATTTAAGTGTCATTTGGTCGCTAAGGTCACTCTGTAGGCTCAGTAAATCTGTGCCAAAAAATGTGTCAGATCCATAGTAGATCTTAGGAAAATCCCGACTGGAATAGGAGCAGGGCAGGCTGGTGGTGATGGGATCATGTGAGTGGAAGCGGAGCAGAGGTTTTTTTCCCCTTCTCTTTCCTTGAAGATGAAACAGAAGCATCAGAAGTGGATTGAATCCATTAGGTTTCTTGCAGATGTGTATATCTCCTATTTGTTTATGCTGGCATCTGTGTACAACTGGGCAGATAAAATGAAAGAATTTAGGACATATTTGACATGACCACACACTTCTAGAAAACAAGATAAACAATATATGATTGCATGTTTAAAGAATTTTCCTTGTAACAGATTGAATAACTTACCAGCAATGACAGGGGAATGACAGAGCAGTCACCGAACTGCCTTGTACTACAGCGGAACTATGTGAGCTGCATCCATGCTGTTCGGACTGTTTTGTTTGTTTTGGACCTTTTTGCAGGGGCAACCATCTGTTGCCATTACAGAACAGATTCAGTGGAAAATACCCCTGGGAAAACATGGAGTGGAGTGTGCGCATGAAAGCGGCATGAGGGGAATTTGAGAATTTATGTTGTGCTTGCTTGAAGGAGGTGCGCTGAACTTGAGAATGTGAACAGACACATCTGGCAGAAATGGACCCAGCAGCAGGATTATCCTACCTGATCCCAGCAACACATTTGTTGGCCAGGAAGCAGAGGAAGAGCTCTGAATTCACTGGCTTCTTCCCTTTCAGGATCACCTAGCCTATTTTCTGTCCATCTTCTAGTTCTCCTCTCACTGCATTCTCCTGCTCCACATCCTTTGCTGTATTTCAGCTGCTCAGTCTTCCCCGTGACTTTGTATTTGCCTTGATCCTAGTGCACCATGGCCCAAAAAATAACCATCACTGCAGTGAGACAGTAGGTAGCAAAACCTTGCTTCCAGACATTCTTTGAGGAAAAGACACTTTATCTTCCACAACCAAAAGAAGTGGAAGACAAGAACGCATCTTCAGCTGCCTACACATGCTTCCCTTTGAAGTCTGTCCATGCTAAGGACCTCTGCCTTGACCTCATCTCACCCACAAAGGACAGTGATGCTGTGCTATTTCTCCAGCCTTGTTTGCCATAGCTGAAACACAGGACACCATGAATTCATTGATTTGCTGCTGTTGGCTTAGTTAGATGACGCCAAGCTGTGTGAGCTCATGGGTTCAACACCTTCAGCTTGTGAAGCTCATAGAAAATCATTAGCTTCACCTAAATTACAGCTTCGCCCTCAGTTAGGTGTTGAGAAGTCAGGTCACTGTGTGGGTGCTGCTGTGTGACCCGTGTCAGTAGCTGCCTGCACTCTGCAAATCTCAGTGATGTCTTTCCTAGTGGCTGGACTCCAAGCTTGAACCTCAGTGACCCAGTTTACGAGAGGCTTCCTCTTTATGGATACCATGTGAACAAGCCTGGCCTTCAGATCTGGCTGGGAAAAGTTCTTTTCTCACAGATCAGACTTGCAAAATACCCACTCCTCATTGAAAAACAGAATTTATAGTGTATCAGATGTGCCTAGGACTATTTTTGTTCATGCTTGATTTGGTTTGGTTTGGTTTTGCTTGACTCTTACTTTGCTTCTTCCTAGTTTCCCTACCTTTGGGAGTGTCCTGTTCCAGTTCCAAGTTGTCTCAGCAGGGAAAATGAGATTTCCCAACTTTCCTCCACTGTCCCAGCTGGCCTTTTCAAATGCTGCCCAGAAACGTCTTCCTCCCATCCCTGCCTGAAAGACAGAGGCAGCAGTCCCTGAGCAGGGCGGATGGGCCAGGGGGCAGAGCTAAATTTTGTCCAGGCCCCCTCTCACCGTTGCACGGGGCAGACACGACACTCTTTTATCACCCCATGGCCATGCAGGGGTCATCCCGTTGCCTGCCCTGTCACCTTTGGTCCAGGTTGTCACCCACCACCACGTGCTCCCCCCAAGTCCCAGAGCCATGCAAGAGAGCATGGCCAAGACGTTGGCTAACCCTCCTGCCGCAGGAGCACAGGCTGGACCGTGGCACTGCATTTCAGCCTGTAAGTGATTTTTCATGGGGATCTTCTGGTAGGCTTTGGCTGTTCAACAAACAGGTAATTTTACTGTACACAGCCTCATACAAACTAATTTTACCACCTTTACAGAAACCATGCACGGGAGGGAGAATTTATACTATGGCAAATTTTAAGAGGGAAAATTTTTCTGTGGCTTTTAAAGCTGAGATCTCAGGTAAAGAAGAGAAAGGCAGGGCAAGGCTGCAGAAGATGAGCAAGTACCTGGAGGAATACATGCATGTGAGAGCAGGAAGGTGCATGAACTGGTCGTCTGAGATCTTTTGGTTTTTTCTTCCTTCTCTTCAAAGAGACAAAGATGGTTTTGAGTTATACTGTGCCATGATCCGTCTCACATGGGATTTCAGTGTGAGTGTGCATCTCTTTACTGATATGCTTAAAATGTGAAGGGCTCCATTCGGTCTAGCTGCACCAGTCTGAGAAGTTGTTTGCTCCTTCACCAAAAGTTACTATTCCCATAGCAGAAAAGCATGTGGGCTTGTGACTCATCCATTCAAGCTTATGTATTAAATAATAAGCTGGACTTTGTCCTGTGGCAGCTCAGAGGCAGCATGTGTTTACGTCTGCCAGCCCTGTTAGGTGGGTGCTAACCTTGGGTGGGTGGTGCGGAGACCAGTGTGTGCCCTTCAGAGCCCTGTGCAGCCAAGCTGGCCATATACACAGTAACTGGTGGGCGAAGGAAAAAGCCTCACCTTCAGCAAACACTGTTGCGTCAGCATTAAAAAAGAGTAGTCAGAAACTGGGAGATTTGAAGGCATCTGATAGTGTTCATGCTGACCTCTGATTAATTTTGCATGTGAGAGAGAAAGAGAAATCCACGTTGAAAATAGATGGACAAAATGTTAGTTGCAGAGCAAGTATGGTTAGGACCACTGCTCTACCCTCCTGGTCTAGGTTTAAGTAATCAGTATTCCTGAAGACGAGAGCTGCATCTTGGTCTTTAGACCTTTTGTGGCTTTGGTTGGCTGTGTCATGGCCATGCAGTCATAGTTGTTTCTGACAGATCTTTCACCTGCAGCAGATTCTACTGTTCCACTGTGGCTTATAAAGCATGGGATTTCAAACCTGCATTTCTAATTTTTTGTGCACCTTTTGTTGTGCCTTGGGTGTTTCCCACCCAAGGCACGTTGAAAGCAGGCAATACTGCAACAATAGCCTTCGTTGCTGTGGACCTGTTGATGGTTTAGGGTTCATTTGTACTGGAAAGCAGTGCAAAATCAACGAGGGCATGAATTTATTGACAATGATGCTTTAGCTTCAGTGCAGCACACGGGCATGTCAGACTAACATTATGCCTATGCTACAGGCAGGTCCAGTTTGAAATGAAGCTAAAATGATAGTGAAGACAAAAGAGCCTGAGATTTAACAGTTTAAGATAAAGGGACTGAACTTGAATTTATTAACAAATGGGTTTTTTAATCTCCCTTTCTACTCCAATCCAAATAGATTCTGGCTACACATCTGTGTTATGAGCATGCCTATTCTCTCTGCAAATACACACTGAGTCTCATGAAGTACCATGCTTCTGTGAAGCACACACGCAGTTGTGGGGTTTGCTATTGTGGCCTTGAAATTAGACCAACAAGAAGGGAGGAAAAGTTAGTGTCATAATGTTTCTGTTTGCCTAACTCTGCCTTTTATAAGCAAGAAAAAAATGTGTGTTACAACTGCTAAAGCTGATGGGATTTGATCCCAATGACTTGATGCCACGTGATGCATTTTCACGGAATCACAGAATCATCTGGTTGGAAGAGACCTTTAAGATCATTGAGTCCAACTGTTCACCCTGCACTGCCAGGGTCCCTGAACCATGTCCCTCAGCACCACATCTACACATCTTTTAGACACATCCAGGGATGGGGACTCTGCATTTTTGAGCAAGTGTTCTCTGCTGCCTGGTCACTGTGGCTTAATTGTTCAGGATGGTGCTTTCTTTCTCATTTGAGTCCGAGACAGCTGTTGGTTAAGGATGATTCCTTGTATAAACATCTGCACTGCTGTGTGTCAGTCATGAGATCTGCTGGGCTTGTGTAAGCACGAGGTGAGCTTTTCAGGCATCGGATTTTCTGTGTAGAGATCATTGCCAAGTATTTCAACAAAAATGAGGGCTCTACACTTCGACAGACTGTTCCCCACTGCTCACACATATGGTTCCAAAATCATCCACACAGATTATTTTCCTCTTTCAACAAAGCCAAGTATCATTATACCATGGTACTGGTATATTTTCAGCAAAAGACTATTTTAAAAATAATTCTCAATATTCTTCATTCACTATTCAGTTCTGAAAAGGAACTGAAATTTCTGAGTTTTATTTAGCGAGAATTTATAACACAGCAGCAAAGAGGAGAAGTACTATCATAAAATCATATTTATTAGTAAACTTGGTGACCTGCATTAGAGAAATTCCCATACCAAAATTCCACCCTTTTACTTGGCAGTAGGTACAACCAAACGAGTGACGTTAGTTTTGCAGTTGAGGCTTAAAAAAACCCCAAAACAAAACCAACATGTAATAACTTGCAGATGTTGGCAACCGGCAATGATGCATGAGTTGAAGCTCTCTTTGGGAGCCAAACCACAAATATAGATCATTTTTTATAGTCTACCATTCCTGGAACTGAAAGAGCCTTCAAAACAATCAATATGTAAACACGAGTACAGAGCACTCCCTTCTGAGCATCACAAATGCTGCTACTGCTCTGAGCTCTCTGCTAGACAGAAGGCTTTTTCTTATTAAACATACCCTTCTTCAAAACATGTTTGCTTTTTGTCCTTTATTTAGAGCTATAGGTGTGCAGGGCTAGTGTAACTCCTACAGAAGGAGGGGAGGTATTCTCACTTTCCAAATTGTGAGTTACTAACCAATGCCAACTGCTTTGAGCTGAAACCAGAAAAGGGTTGTGTGTGCTATACTGCTGTATTTCATCATGTGCTTTCTCCTTGTCTGTACCAATGGCTTTGCAAATGGAAGGTTTCTCTTTATCCCTGAACAAGAGAGCCCCTTTCCCTCCACTCCCCTCCACAAGTATTTTACTTCTAAACCAAAGGGACAACCTTAGAAAATTACTTTCCTTTCACTTCAGGATCATGCAGCAGATGCTGTGAAACTTGGTCTGAGAGTGTCAGTGTCGGTGTCTTTTTTAACCGAATTGCTCACTGGGAAATGAACTGGTACCATCACTAACCTAGGGAGTGACAAGGTGCAGTCAAATGCAAACAACTTGCAGCCAATTCACTCAAGGTTAACTGTCCAGTGTGGTCTGCCATAACTTAGAGGTATTTGTTTTTAGATTGTATCTAGGATGCCAGTCAGAAACTTGGACACCACTGGACTGGGTCTTGTACAACTACATATTGGAGACAGAGGTTCCTTCTCAAAAAAAAAGAAAAAAAAAGTGTAATAGAAGTGCAGGACAGCAGCCTACAGGTGAGGAAGTGAGATGTGAGCGTAATAAGGAAGCAAGAGGATTTGGTGTTCTCAGCACCCAAGCATTCATTACTGTATCTATCTATTTTTGCATTTATTTATTGCAGCCTTTGAGAAGAGTTTGAACAGGGTATAATGAAGTTCCTGGGAGTTTCTTTGTTGCTTCTGAAAATCTGCCCTGAAGCCTAAGGAGAGCTTAGGAGACAAGCCAGGAGTACTTGTTTGTAACATGGCAGACTAGAGACGGAAGGGACATTGCTGGCCAAACACAGTGTAGGCTGAAAGCTCAGCAGTGAATGAGGGATGTTGTGTGAAGTGGTGACAAGCTGCTGACGGTTTGATATGGCAGAGAAGGTGGGGAGATCTCGGCAGGGACAGGGTGTACCCAAGTGAGAGAGCTTCTGAGGAAAAACACCTCTGGCAATAATTGGGTTGTGTGAAAGTAGAAGTTTCTATTTATTAAGGCTACAGAAATAGAAGCTCTCTGAACACAGATGTGAAATATTGAAAGCCCACGGAGAAGATTTTTAGATACCTGAATGGGTGGGAGACCACATAATTTTGAGAGATGTTAGAGAGAGTCTGTGAAAGCTGGATGTAGCAAGAAGTCTCAGTGAGATACAGGGACCTGTGGTCATACTTGTTAAATCCCAAATGATACAAACGTTTTGGAGAAGCCAGGAAAAATAGGATGCTATCCAACAAGGTCTAATGGACACAGCTAAGAACGAAATAGCCATGTATTCATCTCTGCTCTCTGGCATTTCTCCAAAAAATGATTCTGGAAAAAAGTGAGGCTATTCTGGAAAAGGCAAGCATCATACTGGGCTGCGTGGATCAAAAAGATAGTCTGCAGGACATCTGAAACTAAGCACTCACTCTAGTGAGTGCTAGTAAAGCTGTGTCTGAATTATGATTCAAGACATATGTGCTGCTTGAATGGAGACTAACAGGGTGTTGGAGGAGCACAACATGAGGATTAGATGAACAAGGTCGTGTATGAACTGGGGTTGCTAGTCGAGAGAGGAGAAGGATGAGAGAAAATATTGTAACATAAAAGGGTGCTGCAAAGATCAATAGAATAATGCGTTCTCCTTGTCTGTGGTAGTTAGGGCAAGGAATCTCAGGCTTAAATTGTGGCGAGAGTAACTCAAGTCAGACATCAGGAAAAAAGCTTTCTACTAGTCTGAATAGCAAAATAAGGCATCAGTTGGCTGGAGAACCTCTGCGGTCTGTCTGTGGAGGTTGTTTAGACCTAGGTAGTCAAAAACCTTTCATAAATGATGACTGAGCCTGCCCTGTTCCCAGGAATGGGCCAGACATCTGCCTGAGGTCTCTTCCAGACCTTGAGGTTCTGCTTCCTGAAGATGAGGTTTCCCACAAGAATTAAGATGAAGAAGGATTAAAGATGACGCTGTGTATGGGATGGGTTCTCCTTTCATATACTAAAAGAAATTTAAATTGTGGGGAGAGAACTAGCAGAGAACTACAGCTCAAGATGATAAGGGGGTGGTGTAAGAGAAAACATTGGCTGTATGAAGACTGGGAAGAGATCATTTACTGAGACTGAAAAGCATATCCAGTAAGTTACCATGGCAAGAGTTTGCTAGAAGAGGGTCTCAAATGAGATAGGAAGAAAGGAACGACTGAAAACAGTCAATTCAACAGACTTAGAAATGGAAGAAAAAAAGAGTGACCAGTCAACAACTGGAGAGGGAGCAACAAATAGTACTAGTGGAAAGACTGAAGTGCATTTGTAATGTGTAAAGAAAAATGTTGGAAGAGGTGTAACTGTTTTCAAAGGAAACCAGCAAATAATTTAAGGGAGGGGTCACATGAAGATAAGCCACCAACAAAACTCATCTTTCTTGTACTCTGTCTCATGGTGCAGTCACAGAAGAAGTGGAACCAAGAGCAGCAGGAGGGTATGTCATCTTCTTATTCATCTTTTGTCACGGAAAACTGGTACACTTCTCTGTAGAGAGAAAGAGAAGTGGAGACAGATGAAAGATTGCAGTGATGAGTCAGAGGTGATGAGAAGAAAATTGAGCTTTCTGGTGTGGGATCGGGAGTTAGAGATGCTGTCTCCTCCTAGGTAGGAAGCTGTCAGGACAGCTGGAGGGTGGGACAGGGAAGCCGGTGAATTCATGGGACCTTCCAAAGACATCAGTAGTATGAGAAAGGGAACAGAGAAAAGGGATGTCAGATGTGAGCAAGAGCTGAGAGTGGGCAGGGTAGTCTTTGTGCTGGGAAGGAGAAGCCGGCAAGAGTATGGTTTGGAGGCATCTGTGAAAGAATCATAAATGTGCCATTGAATTAAAGGGAAGAAGGAACTCAGAGTGGGTCCCAGCAAAATGAAAGTAGTTGGTGATGACATCATCATCATCACCATGGCTTGGCTTCGCGAACGAAGATCTGGGGAGGGCTTTTCCCACGCTCACTGCCAGCGATGAGTGCACCCTTCGGGGCTGCGTGGTGGATTTTTTAGGTGAGGCGCAGTGTGCACGGGACTGGCTCCACCCTTTACACCTGAGGTTTATCTGCCAGGACCTAGCGAGCTTGGACGGTGACAGCGAAGTCCTCGGGTCGTAGGTTTGGTCAGAGTGTCCTTCTCTGAGATGGAGCCTTACAGGGCTAAACGAGCTTCATCTGCCCGGGTTTGGAGTCAGAGTTGTCCTTCTCCTAGGATGGTGCCCGAAGGCTGGTGAGCCCATCCTGCCCGTGGTGGTGATGACAGGTTGGAAACTAAAAGCACGTATGTACAGTGACTGGGTGTGAAGACAAGGATTGAAAGATGATGCATAAAGAACCTGGGAAACAGATGGAAAACTTCTGATCTGGGAAAAGAGATGAGAAAGGGCAAAGTGAAGTGACCAGCCTTTGGGCAAATGGGATAGTAAAGCCAGGGTGTGGTGGTAATGAAATACGATGGAGACAGAAGATGTAGATGGAGGGCCAGGAGTGGAACAAGGGTGAGATGAAGGAGTGGGGATGTAGCCTCTGGAATGAGGGTGAAAGTAGGTGAGAAAGGGAGGGCAGTATGTAGAGCTGCATACCTGCAGGGAGATGAAGGTAAGCGTGAGGGGGCTGTGAATGAAGGGGTTTCTGGTCAGAAGTACACCTCTAACTCTGCATCATTCTTCCCCAGTGCATAACTCTTCCAGCTCCTTTATCTTCCTCCCCAGTTGCTAATCAGCCTCTGAAGACCAGACTGGAAGCTTACCCAGTGGGAGCAGCCAGCCCCCTCCCCACCCGGCCGCAGTGGGAACTGCTGCTGGTGGAGACTAAAAGACACACTG
>NW_010396744.1:0-3363 GCF_000710305.1 Buceros rhinoceros silvestris | reverse complement strand
GGGAGACCACCCAGCCCCCTCCCCACCCGGCAGCAGTGGGAACTGCTGCTGCTGGAGACTAAAAGACACACTGCCTTTTGAATTGTCCCCAGGGTGGATCAGGGGACTTCTGTATTTTAGAAAGAAAAATTTGAGCCAGCTATTTAAATTATGCAAATGCCTCAAGAGACCTGTATCTGTCTGTGTACTAACGTGAGCCCAAATAGCGCTTATGTTTGAGCAAAAAGCCGTAAAGTCCTTCTGGAGCTATTTAAATTATGCAAATGCCTCAAGAGACCTGTATCTGTCTGTGTACTAACGTGAGCCCAAATAGCGCTTATGTTTGAGCAAAACGCCGTAAAGTAAATACCACATACTCTGTACTAAGCTTCAATGGCTGCTATGTTCCCCTCCAGCTGGTGGGCGAAGACAGCTCTCTGTACATACCGAGTTCACTGCCTGGATTCTGCTGGCACCTGGAGCAACATTTGTTTGGCTGTACCCAAGAGCTGAGGTGGAGAGAGCTGGCTGGAATGCCCAGAGGGTGATGCTTCCTTGGCAGGTCTTCTGCACAGCCTGTGCCAACACTGCTGTGGGAAGCTAGAGGAAGGTGCAGCTCTTCACCTATGGTGGCACCACAGCCCTGCCTCCAGGAAAGCAGTGCCACCTCATTGCCAGGGTGAGTGTCATTACCATCACCTCTCTCCTTTCCTCCAGCTCTCTCTGGAGAGAAGCTCACTCGAAAAAGAAGTGCCCTAAAGGGTAAACCACAGCATCCCTCTGAAAAATGGGTCCTCTAGGGATGAACCTTGACTGAGGTTCAAAGCACCCAAGAGCACTAAGGTGTAAGTAAGGGCTAGGGGATTCATATCCAGCAGACACCGCCTGCCACCGGTGCATTGAGAAAGAGTGAGAAGTAATCCAAGCTTGAATCTCTTTCTAATGGCCCACTTCTGAGAGAGACTCTGGGATCCCAGACTTCACCAGCAGTGGAGCTCTTTGTAAAAATCAGGGTGATTTCATTTTTCTTTTCTTTCCTCTCTCTCTCTCTTTTTTTTTCCTTTTAAAGAAAACAGCGTTATTAGAACTTTGCTTCTTGCTCAGGAATTCTACCATGTCAGGTCAGTGATGTCTGAACTATCCGATAGTGATGCATGATCCTACACAATGGTCTCTTGTTCTGGAACTAAAGACTGTTTGTTTACATAATATAAGATGGTCTTTTAGAAATACACTCTTGGTTCAGTGTAATGATACTTCTGAATTTCATAAGATCTCAGTGCAGGAGTGCGGTGACATTGTGCAACCAAGAGCAAAGTTTCCTATGCCTGCTGTGACTCAGTGTGTTGTTACTGGTGTCTTAGAAATGAGAGTGCAAGGCACGACATCCTAACACTGAGTAAGTCAGGGTGTTGTGGTTTTTTGGTTGGGTTTTGTTTGGGGTTTTTTTTAGATTATCTTCTCCCACAGGGCCAACAACCTGCTAATTCTTATGCAGAACAGGAGTGCTCTGTGTTTCCAGCAGCACCAGGAGACTTATCAGGCAGGATTCCTCTAAACTACTCACACTTAATCTCTTTCACAGGAGAGAAACAAATGTAAATAAGATGCAATTCCCCTATTCTGGAGTGTCTGCAAGAAACTCTGCCATTAAATTCAATTACAGAGTGGAGCTCAAACCTAGCAGCTCACACGCCCAGGGAGATGCTGTGCTTTGCAAAATAAGACATGGGAGCTCAAAAATCAGCCGCAGTTGCCTGTTTGCTTCTCAGCTATACTGAAGACCCAAGTGTAAGGGTTGTTGACTCCTATCTGTGAAAACCTGAGCTGACCTGAGATATCGCCTGATTCCTCCCTGCGCCTCACGTCTGCCCATGAAGAGGGCTGCCATGGGGCAGCTCTCCTGAGCTTTACCTTCTTCCTCCACAGACACGGGGGCTGCTCGAGGCCAGCTCTAAGGGCTTTCTCCCTCCCTCCTCTCACTCTCTTCAACTAATCTGGCCCCCAGGGCTGCTCTGGTGTGGGGTACGGGGAGGTGTGTGATTTGGGATGGAAATGTGGCTTTTCAGAAGAGGAAGGGTCACACTTGGTTCTTCTCTGGCCTGCGAGGGAGAGGTGTGCTGCTGTTTTGGCTAGCCTCTTTTCAACACAAATTACAAACACCTCGTTTTAACCAAAAGCAACGTGGCCTCGTAATAGGTTTTGGTTTGTATTGTTGTTTTAACGGCTAAATAACAATACAAAATTTGTATGGAGTGCATTTAATAAGTTGTCATTAACCATAAGGATTCCATACTGTTAGTGAGTCTGTGTATTTACAGTATCTAGCGTCACAAGCTGGTCACATGGCGAAAGCACTTGTGGAAAAGTTAAGAGTTAAACAGACAAAAGAATCGTTATTATCACCATTTTAGTGAAGCAAAGCAAGCCTCCGAGATACTGATTACATAAAAAGTCTGTGTCAGAGCCAGGAATAGAAAGAAGCAACCCTTCTCCAATTCTGGTGGAATTCAGGACATTATGTCAATAACAATCATGTCTTAAGCACCTATAAAACTAAAATCTGATTTACTCAAAAAGACAGTTATCTTCGCAGAGCTGTGATTAGCATCTGGGTCCGAAAATTGAGTCTTTTCAAACTTCTGAAGTCTGGAGCTGCCTTTAATTGTCACGGTTTCTTCTCAACTCCATCCGCTACAGGCAGGTATTTTGTTACTGTGTGTCTACACGAGGATGAGGGATGTGGATGTTGAGCCGTTTCATTTTTTCCTTCTCTGAATAAAATTTGATATATATCACCAAATGAATTCACCATGCGTAATCACCCTGAAGACCTGTAAGCTGTTTGAACCAACTAATAATGTAAATAAGTTAATACTGTAGCAACCTTCTCAGGGGTTGGCATTGATGCTTGAAGATGCATTTCCCTTTTGTTTGTTTCTCCTCATCCTTCCTTTAAAGGATTGTTTCCTTAAAAGCTTCTCCTATACGTGTATTTGTGGTTTTTTTCCAGAGTACAAAGGCTGGAGTTCTATTACTATTTCATCTAGCTGCTCTTTTCAAGTACATACCTTGGCACTACAAAGCAGCCACGCTCCCTGGAGATCCTTTATTGTAATTCTGTAAAACGTTGTTAAATGTGGGGGGAAATCTTGATGTCTTGTTGTGGCATTACTCTGTGGAGGGGTGTCTTTTTCTTCCCCTCCCCCCCGCGGACAACTGATTTATGGGAGACGCCTGAGCCAGCCCTCCTCATTAACTCGCTGTTCTTTTGCGTTTCAATGCGAGATACAATCAGCGTTTAAAAGCCTCTGCTTGGCTCCCCACCCACAAGCACTCCCTGTGCCGGGGGCCGTTCGCTCTCCCCTCCTCTCCCTCTCCCTC
>NW_010396743.1:10298-14503 GCF_000710305.1 Buceros rhinoceros silvestris | reverse complement strand
AATGCCCCCCTTCTCAAACCGCGACACCTAGGAACTCCCTTTCACCTTTCACATGGACAAAGCAGCACTCCAGAAGAATAAGAGCAGTACTAATCCAGTTGTCTTAGAAAAATGGTGACTCAAGTATTATTTTCCAAAATACTTCATGAAACTAAACCAAGTAAGGAAAGCCCATAATGAAGTGCTACTCTTATCGGGCTTTGTCTAGCTCTCTACTGGAATGCAGAGGTGAACCCCTATCTATACAGAACAACATTTTCAAGCTCCCTACATACTGGGCCTTCCAGAAAAACACAGCTATATTTATTGTGGCTTAACTGCTCTTGCTATCTGACAGCCTCTCCATCTTCAGTGAGCTGTCCCAATTCCTTCCCATGCAGTGAAGTGCTCCCACCCCTGCTCTCTCCATGTGCAGCGGAGCTACTCAAAGGCTTAGCCTCATACTAGGTGCTCCTGGTAGAGCAGAGACTTGAGGTCAGAGCTCCCAGTTTGGCGTTGGTCTTGCAACAAGACTATTTTAATCTCTCTGTGCCTGTCACTTCCCTGCCTGTTCAATGTACACTCTCCCAGAGTGACACGTCACCTCAGCTGCCTCCAAGCAGCATGCTGTGCCTGTATTTCTGCTCAGGTATAAGGCCCTTCCTCCCTCCATACATCCCCCAGGGCTGGCTGGCATGAGGGTGACTTCACTGGACATGGCTGTAGAAGATCAGTTATCTTGACCTTGTTTCCCTTTGGCACCCTCAGTAAACAAGTCCTTGATTCCAACCAAGATCTCCTGCCTTACTATCTTCACTTAGCAAGAATACACCTTCCTGTAGAAAAAGAGCTCTGGATGGATAGAATGCCTTTCCATGCCCTGTCTGAGCCGCCTGCTGTCCCAGCCCAATGAAGCTGCCATTGGTGTCTCCAAGGAGCTGGATGCAATACCTTTATTTTTAGGTGGAGGGTCATTCCCAAAAGCGCATGTGCAGTAAATACCAGTGATGGCAGTCATGCGACTTCACTTAGAGCAGGTGCCCATCACAGGATGTAGCCTTTGTTATCATGGTTATGCTGGTGGTGGCATGTGCCTCCGGTAGGGTCTCCCAAGCCAGACACGTCTCAACTGAAGGGTCAGACAAAGTGTGTCTACGGGCAGGATGGGCTCACTAGCCTTCGGGCAGCCATCCTAGGTGTTATTGTAAAAGCTCTAAGTTCTATATGTATCTGTGAAAGATAAGTTCATAAATGACCTGCAAGGTGGTTACTTAGCATTATCATCTCTGTAGGTGTACCTGTGCCTATCCATTTAGGAAAAATCTAATTAGAATTGCAGGTGGCAAATACTTATTCTGAGGCACCACCTCGCAGTGCTAGAGGCTCCCCACAGTGCTGGGAGCAGTGTCCTGGGAACAGGCAGCACTGGCGCAGAGGCTCTGATGCACCCTCTGAAGCAGAGTTACTCCTTTGGTTGGACTGCAGGCCTGGCTCCTGGCTTCTCATGGGGTGGGAACAATTCAGGGGTATTGTCCTGTGTCGAGGGCCTGGCAGCACCTGCAGCTACTGACCCAGAAGCAGGGGGACCTGGGAGTCCTGTGGCAAGAGGCTGTTCCTCCAGTGGTGGCTGCCAACCTGCTTTGGTCCTCTCTACTACAGTAACAAGAGCTGTTCATTCCCAGTTTTTTGAACAATGATTTTGTCACAGCCCTAAAATAATGACCAAGGGACCGTGCATTTTATTCAGGCCTGCTGTGATTTCAGGTCTCTTTCCTGCAAGCCAACAGGGAGACCAAGTGGATACGTGCAGGAGGGTCTCCATTATGTTGAGGGAGAGCCTCTGAGTTCCTGCTGCTCTCCTTTAGCACATCTCTGCAAGCTTGCCTCAGCATACAAACAAACTCAGAAGGCAAGGATGCTCAAATTATGCCAGGCACATTGGAGAAGCAAATGGGAGATTGTGTTATCTTAAGTCCATGGTGGACATAATTGCCAGGATCTTTTTTCTGCACTTCTGCATATTGCTGGGGGGTTCAATGCCATGGCCATTTTTGTTATTAGAGCTCAAGGTGTACTATCTGAAGAACTTTGCAGTATGTTTCGTATCAACACAAAACCTGCATTAATTAATAGGATTTTAATTAAGAGGATGAGCTACACTGTATACACTTAAATTGCTTTAGAGCTGATTTACTTCAATTTCTTTGCTATTAGTCAGTTGTAAATCAATTAAGTATGTCCACACAGAGGACCTGACTGGTATAAAATACAAGCCTGATTCACAGATTCCTTGTACTTACATTCCAGTTCAAGGTCTCTTCGCAGTAGGGCCAGACACTATCCTGTAAACAACACACTTATCTTTTCCAGCTTATTGTTTTCTTGTGGCTCAGATACAAAGCTGAACTACTGACACCGAGTTGTGGAGGAAATGCTTTAGCTTAAAACTCTCCCACCAGAGTTCATGCTGAGTTGCCTCACCTTGCAATTAGAGCAGGTGAGGAGTGCACAAGGATGATTACTGACATCTCTGGGAGCTCAGATGATGCAAGGTTACTTACTTAACTCAGTTGTCTGCTGGAGACCTTGAACTAAAATAAAGGTTATTCTCACCAACATCATCTTTTGTGCATGCAAAAAGTGCAGGAGAACTCATTAAGGACTTTCTTCTTTGAAATTCTTAAGAGACACACCAAAACCCCATGGCTGCTGAATGTGTCTTTCCAGAGTCAGAAGCTAATGAATTTAAAATGTTCATTATAGAAAAGAATAAAGAAGGGAAAATCATGTCATCGTCTAACATTACAAAGAATTGGAAAGGAAATGAAGATTTTTTTTTCCAATGTGAAGATATTTGCAAGTTTTTCCAGCTTTCCTGTGCTACTGTAGAAACGTTGCAGCTTGTACTGTCAAGCCAATCCTACTTCTGTGAAGAATTTCATAGGAATATTAGAATAAAAGCAGCTATAATCTCTGAAGTGAGGTTCACTTGAGAGAGCACACCGATATTCACAGCCCTCCAGCACAACTTGGGAACAAGGACTCATTATAGGCTGACCAAGGCACAGCTAGCATGGCATTACGCCTGGAAATCAGCAACATCACCTACCTAAACCATCATCTGCTTATCTCTAAGGCTTGAAAAGGACGATGTGACTCTCCTTTTTCACACCCATTGCTAATTGTTAACATGGGAAAGTCATACTGAATTTAAACTAACTGTTCAGAACTGTAGGGGGACATCCCTCTCTTCTTGTTCTTGCCAGTTGTAGTTGTCCATTATCCCTGATCCTCATTCATGCAACATCTAAACAGAGACCCTTGTGGGACAGAAGCAACAATTTTCCTTGTGCCTGAAGAGATGTTTCAGGCAATGTTTGAGTAGATAATTTGAATGGCACGTATGTTTATGATTTTCGTGACCACAGAAGACCTCTTCTTTGCCTTTGTCCCAGGTTCTTTCCTAAAGGACTCCAACACTGTCCAGTATCCATTGCACATTAATGCACTGGCAGGCCCAGCAAGCCGACATACAGAGGCAGTCACTCACAGAGCAATCTCAAAGGCATACATGTGGGAATATTCAAGGGACTTCTGTTACTCATATGGGTTGCCATTAACAAAACAGGGCCTTTATGTTTGTGACGGTGCTTATGGCCCCACATCAAGAAAGCAGGGAAGGAAGAAGGCACCCACAGCCCTTGTCAAGGTGCAGGAGACAATTTCCACACTAACGTATGTTACCCTTTTTTCTCCCCACTGCTTCCACCCTTCTCCCTCCCTCCTGTCCTCCCATTTCCTTCCACCACTACAAAGCCCTTCAAAGATCAAAGTCATCATTGACCATGAGTTTGCACAATGTTTCTGCTTTGACACTGGCTGGGAGCCAGTTGGCATGTGTTAAAAACCATCATCAGAATCTGTTTAATTACTGTTCCCAATGCAGTATTTTAACAAAACATTGGAACGGACACGGTTCCAGCAAGCTGATGCCCAGTAATGGGACACTGCAGCAGCACAGCCATGACTTTGATGTTGGCTCTTTTAATTCTTTTTTATTTCACACTATTAATCAACTTCTTGGCCCGCTTTGAAAAGATGCCTTTGCAAACACAGTGAAAGGAGATCTCTAAGATATTCTCCAATTTAGTATAAATTTATTACTAAAAGAGGTGCCACCTAGATTTGGATTCAAAATATATCACTTACAAAAAAAAGACACTCTT
>NW_010396743.1:0-10215 GCF_000710305.1 Buceros rhinoceros silvestris | reverse complement strand
TCTTTCTGCTAGGGCTCCCCCATGTGTGACCTGTTGCTGGATAAGGACAGACTTGGAGCTGAGGGTTAGCACGATAATTGGCTGCTCCAGATAGTGCTTGCAATTATTCCAGCTGTTGAATTAAACCCATTATGGCTACCTCTAAGCCTTTTCCTGATCTTTGATACATGTCTTGACTTCTGGTCCTGCCCGGAACCATTGGGTGGTTCCTCTGGCTCACATCTTCTCTGGTGTGATCCCCTGCTGCCCCCAGGGGATCACACACAGCACAGACCAGGTCAGATGTGCCCCAGGTGGCTACCTGCATTGAATGACCTCATGCTGTACATCTCTCTAGCCACCATCTATACATCTTCCCTGCCACCCATGGACTCAACCAGCTGCAGCTGCACATGTCAGCCTGGTGAGCAATGCAGCCTGGCACAGGGGTGCTCACAGCTGCTGCTGCTGCTGCTACTCTAATAGGACAACCAAAGCTTCTACCCTCCTCAAACTGTGCAGCTGGGCAACCTCCAGGTCATTCCCCATTTTGTGTCTAAGACATTGAACCTTTGCTGACTCTGTCCACACACCTCTGTTGTCACACTCACTAGATCAGACTTGATGTCCTTGACTGGAGGAGGAAAGATCAAAAATATTTGGGGGGGTTATCACCTGCACTGATGCCCAGAATTATACCACAGGATTGACAGCCACAACACTCCAACCAAGTGCAGCCAAACTGTGGAAATGCAATGACTACAAGGGGCAGGAGAATTCTGGACTATATGGTAGCAGAAGAGCATCCAGATCCATGTGCAAGGGAAAGGCAACTGCCTCACTGTGCCACCCAAGCTGTAAATGACGTCTGTGAGGCTGCAGCACCACCCACGGAGAAACATAATCGGCCCAGTCTCTGGCCGATGGACAAGTTGTCCCTGTTTTGAGGAGTGAGACTGTGTTGTCATGACCACTTTGATGACATCTAAGTACCTGGTATTCTTCTAGTCACCCAGAAATCTGAACTGTAGGTGTCCAGGGCTGGATGGGTATGACAAGGCAAGTCCTGCAGCTGAGGACATTGCTGTCCTGGCAGATGTGTTCTCCTGTGAGCCAGGGAGCCACTCCTGCTGCTCTGCAGTGGGTGGCCTCTTTGGCAGCTCAAGGGACTGTGAATAATTGTTTTGAGCTCCTGCCACCAGGCCCAAAGTGTGATCCGTACATAGTGACGCCAATGACATAGTCTGAACCGACGCCTGCTTCAAGTGGCTGGGTTTGAACAACAGTAACAAGAAAGACATGGGATGTAGGGGATGTTCAAAAGGACTCTCTCCTTCACACAGATCCTGTGACAGGAATGCAGTCACCCTATCAGATCACAGGACAGTGTTAGCACACAGGTCATGTGTTGCGGACATATTGTCCTGGCATCCCCACCTGGCCCCTGGCTCACGTGACAAGTGCATAGTCTTGTCCCTCTTCCCTCATCCCATTGCACAGCCAGATGCTGACATCAGCCGTGAGAAGTCGGACTCCTGGCATCTTGCCACGGGGCTTTTGCCCATTGCCAAAGCAAAAGGCAGATGGGGCAATTATGGCAATTATTCATTCTTTTCATCACTGCTAAAACCTGGGGCAAAAATGTGCCTTCAAGACCATGATACTGGCCTGGGAGCCTAAGCATCCAGGATCCCTGAACAGGACATGGCATGTGCGGTGGCTGGGGCAGGCAGCACTGTTCCCCGTGACACGGTCATGTTTTCACTTCTCACCGGTGTCACCTCTGCTGTTCTTTCGTGTATATTAATAAGCTTCATCTCCTCTATGGTGGATTTAATGGAGGATTAATTGCTTGGAGCTTTTGTTCAGAAAGACATCAGAAACTTGAAATTCTTGGTCACCCTATCTCAGCAACTGGGATCTGAAAACTATCCGGGGATTATCCTGAGGATGAGGGTAAAATCTTGCCCTTGGAGATATCAAGTGAGAATTTTACCATAGATTTTATTATAACCCTGGAGCTGGGATTTTCCCCAGTGAGATTTCTAGCATTTTTACTGGGTGTTCAGTTAGACCGCACATGATGCTGTCTGACTGGTGTTTAGCTTTTTTGCTTCCAAGCCTGTCTTGACCTAAGATGAGAGCTGGGAGTGGAGGGAGAGAGGAGAAGCAGGCTGGGCAGGAAACTGAATCCAGTGAACTTTTGCAAACCTTAAGCAATTGCAGTTGGCTGGGATTCAATGTGTGAGATGGACCAAGGTTCAGGGTGATTTACTTTATCTGGAATTGTTTCACATCTGTATATGTAATGCGTGGGGGTCGCTCCCCCTCCAAAAGAACGTAGGCCTTCCAAAGAAGGCTCTCAAAATGATCATCCCTTTATCTGTAGTGCAGCATTTGCCTTCTCTGCATTCACAGATTTGGAACTAATTCCCTGTACGACATAGCATTTAATGAGTTTGTCTCCTGAGTTCTGCAAAGCATTTAAAATCCTTTTGATGGCATTTTCTCTTTAGTAATTAATGTCTTATCAGTGAGTTTTGCAGAGAACAATGGCCTGATTCTCCTCCGATGCCATTTTACATCTCTGTGGCTTCACTGACTACAAATGAGTTACTCCTGCTTTGCATAGTGGGAGAGGAGAATTAAGACCTTAAGCCTACCACTATTTAATCACAGGCTTTGAACTCATTTTCTCTCATTCAGAATTTGTCCTTTGCTTTGCAGCCCTGCATAATTCCCCATTAGGAAGCTGGTCATTACAAGAATGCACGTACTACCCTTCGATTTCAGAACCCCCAAATGAGGGTGCTCCAGCCAGGGGAAGCCCCACATTGTGTTGTCTCATGGCAGTAGGTGGTGTATCTTCTCCTCAGCTGGGTGTCAGACTTCACCTGAGGACTGAGGGACACTGGTCATTATTTAATTTCACCCCTAATAAGCAGCCTCATCTACCTGATGAGTTTGCAATTACACGCAAAAAAATATAAACTTTCAATATGAAAATTAAGCTTTTTCTCTAGCACGGGAAGTCCAGCTGCATTCTCTCTTAGAAACAGTCAGACCATAGACTCTCCTTGTACTGCAGACAAATTTGTTTTGATGCTCACAGGATGTATATCCTGCGATGGGAATAAATATGCTGAAACATGTATGACCTGGACACATATTTCTTTGATTCTTTTGGCTCTGGATCTAGTTCCATCCTGAGAAGGTAAAAACAACACCAACGGAGAAAGAAACAGAAATGCAAAAAACCCAAATAGCTGTGATAAGGCTTGACATAGACAGCTGCTCACTTGCTGTTGGAATATAGGTTTATTTTAAATGTATTTATGTATGATCAGACAAGAGCTAGCACATACTGTTCAAAATACTTTTATCAATTACACACAAATCTGGACTAATTTGAATGTGCTCAGTATATTATATGGGCAAGTCCTGCAGTATCTGGTTACTCCCATAAGTCAGGAAGTGCTAAGTGGTGTCAGTTAGTGCCAGTGATTTTTTTACGTGTGCAAACACTACTCATATGGGTGTAGATTTCCAGGGCCAGACAACAGAAATTATTTAACCCAAATGTGACACATTGTGCGTTATACTTTAAGAAAAACTGTACTATCCGAACATTAAAACTACAAAGCGAAGTGCTCAGAGTTGAGAAACATCAGAATTAAGGTTGTCCTTGCAGCTAATGTCTTATGATACCATCTTTAATTACAGTCATCTTTGTCATTGTCTCCATAGCTTTCAACTTATGTAACAAAATGCTGCATGGATCCTACTGACAGCATTATCTCTCACTACACAGCCTATTATTTATGCTGATCAGCCAATGCAGAGCGTTGGTGCAGACAGACATCTTCCCATCACTATTTGCTGACAACAGAGGAACATGGGGCCTTAGGCCCAGTGGTGGTAATTTAAAGGTCTGGAGGAAAACGCAGCTCCCCAATGATGAGCAGTTATCTTCTTGTCTTTGGCAGGACCGTCTCCCTCCGCTTCTTCTCCCGACCACCCCAGGCACTGCATTGCCCTGCTTTCCTCCCTCGCTGCCCCTGCAGGTGTTATCAATTCCCATGGGTCTGACACCCTGGCGTTTGCCTTTCTGTGCCAATGCCTTCCTCCACCTTAGCTCTTGTCCTCCTCCCACCGTGCTGCTCCCTCCCTATATCCCCTCTCTTCCTCCTTACTCTTCAACTTTTACAACTGCTGCCCTTCTCTTTATTTCTCCGTAAGTAAGTCAAATTCCCTTCTCTTCCCACTCGCTCCGCAGGCACAGCAGACTTCATCTCACAAATGCCAAGTGGAAATCTACAGCCAGCCCTTTTATTTGGAGACCAACCACAGAGATATTTCTGTGGCTCTGAGCTGGAACTTGCCTGGCCTAGATGGGATTTTTAGATGTCAGAATTCAACAAGTCCCTACCGACGATGTACAAACTATAAAGACAGTAACGGTTAGACATGGTCTCAATTTAGGAAGAACTTCCCAAATGTGTTGAAAAGCAAATTTCTAGTGTTTAGTTGACTCTTTTGCCAAATTTTTGCTCTTTGCTTCCATGCATGGAGGTAAAACATCTTCTTAGAGAAATGTTTGAAGGAGTTTGACTTCCCATAGACAAAATAACATAGTTCTCCTAACCTTGTTCTTGGATACAGATGCACTATTCTTGATAAAACTTGCAGAACGAAAACACAACAAAACAAAGTCAGCTACAGGCTGATACCCAGCATAGGAAATTTCAACTTGATGCATTGAACTTTGGCAAATGTATAAGCAACTGACAACAAGATGTAATAATGAAAAAGTGTTGGGCAATCTCTCCACCTATAATTCATAACTCCTACATGTTTTAAGATAATGGAAATTACTCATGTTCATCAGGAATTGAATGGGTGCCTCTGTTATTACTTGTATTATTCAGTTGGCAACAGTGGCCAAATGTATGTCTAACTGACTTTCATTAACTTCAGCAGTATACCTGGCAGAATTAAAATCTACTGCGATTCAACCCTTCCGTATTTTCCTCCTGATGTGCCGCATTACAAACCTTAACCACGATATCATCTTTTGGGATAATAAACTATAACAACAGTGCATTTCATTTGCAGGGATCATCACGTATGAGACACTTCCAGGTATGCAAATGTCTTCGGCATATACTGAGCTATTGCTCTAAATGAAATTTTTAGAGATAAAGAATTATCTTTTGTATTTTAAAGGTACCTTTTGTCCTAATTGAAAAAAAAAAAAAAAAAAAAGTGTAATAGCTTTACCTAGAACGGCAGAGGGGAAATTTTACCTTATTCAAAGGTACCTTTTGTCCTAATTGAAAAAAAAAAAAAAAAAGAAGTGTAATAGCCTTAACTAGAACGGCAGAGTGGAAAATTTTACCTTATTCAGGAGGCCAGCACGAAGTGACACTGAATTTCTTACAGCAGCTAACATCCAGAGCCAAAGCTGGGAATACAACGTATATTTAGCCAAGTTTCACAATATTCTGGTGGTCCTCACTGTTAGCACTGTGTCATTCAATTTGCTTATGGAGCTTGGTAGAATCTCCCCTGGAAATGAGGCCCTCAAATCAGCAAGGCACTCAATGCACATATTTTACACTTAAAAACTTCAATGGCTTGCTGAATAGCAGGGAACGAGACCTGCTCTAGGAGCACTGCCAAAGCGGGGCTTTAATGACAGGTACAAAGGCCATCTTTGACTGGTTCAGATGTCACCCTCTAGGCAGGGGTCATGACTTCCTGAATGTAACTCTTCTGGAAAGACAGCTAACACCAGCCTTGCAGAGGAGGAGATTACTCCAGTCCCCTCCCTGCCTGCCCCACCTATAGCATCCCCCTCTGCAGCCATCTCTGGAGCGAAGCCCCAGTCCTAGGCTTGTCTCTGTCTCTTTGCATCAATATTCACTCCTTTTGTTGCATATCAGCTCCATTTTCAGGCTTCTCCTGGACTGCTTTACCCAACCCACCATGTCCTAGGAGGCTGCTGCTTGCTCTCTGCCTGTAATGCCAGCCTTTTATTTTCTTCTTTGTTAGGCCTCCGTACCACTATTCTTTTCCATGGAAAATGAACAACAAAGTTTTGTGTACTGCAAATTTTCTGTGTCAGTCGTTGCTTAGCTAAGTTGCAGGCAAAGCTCAGACTTTCTGTTGCATTCCTATAAAGCCCAGCATTCTAAACCACCTTATAAACCACATGCACTCCAACTGCATGGCCCCAGCGGTGGCACTGCAGACACAAGCAGCACTGGTTGCTTAGTGGTGCCCTTAGCTCCTGCCGTGCTGTTGTTTCAGCTGTCTGGGGAGCACGCAGTCCTGTGCACACATATTTTGATTTAATATCTAACAAAAATAAACAGATAGATGGAATAAAAAAAAAATTAACCTGCATAAGTCTATGATCCAGAAGCTGCACAGAAGAAGAGACCTTTGAATCAAAGAGAAACAAAGATATCCCAGGGTATTTTGGGGATGCTTAGAAGAGGCACCCTTGGAACAAGAGCCTGTTGAAGAAGTATGCATGTTCATATAATTATAGTGTTGAGAACTGATGCAGAAAAGAACCATTCAGTGATGTGCTACCAAAAATTGCTGCCACCTCTCCTGTGGTTCAGTGGTCCCATGAGTAACTGTCCCATCCTACCACATCCCTGAATTCAGATTATAATACGGACATGAACATGACTCACTTGCAAATATTTAATGAGACATTTTTGTAGAAGAGATGGGTAGTTCTACTGATCTTAAATTAGAAACATAAAATTTGGAAGTTGGGGATACAGCAATAAATCTCAGTCTGAACTGTCCTACTGACATCTTTCAGCAAGCTTTTTTCAGATCATTGCCAGCACAGGTTCAATCAGATTTCATGTCAGCTGCTTTCTTCCTTTTCGTAGGTTCTGCTTCTCTTTGAATAAGTTATTTAGGAAAATTTGCCACCTCCTACGACCTTTGAATGTAATGCCAAGGCTATCCCATCCTGGGCAAAAATACAGCCACCAGTCGTTTATATAACAAATGTCAGCTCCATCCACTAGCACCCCATCACCCACTGGACTGCGGTGTGAGGCTCAGGCTTTTGCTGTGTTTGCTGTGCTTTGGGCCAAGCATTCTCAATCACACCTTGTATTACTGGCCAAATCTTAATGGAGAAACAGCATGATTAGGAGCTCTCCTCCCTATGGAGATCTCTTTCCTGAGCTCTGTTGGTTGTGCAAATCACCAGGAGGAGTTGACCATGCTGAAATGAATGATTGGGAAGCACTTGGAAACTCGTTAAGCACACTTCACAGCGCCTTTGCAGCCATAGGCTGGAAACCTTTTCCCCATGATTTCCAGACTTGCTTTTTGCACAGTTCCCATGTCTTTCTAACCATGACTCTTCCCTAAAACTCCATGGCACATCCCACTATATTGCTCCCACAAAGCCCTGTCCCACTCCAGCCTGGTTTGTCTTGATGCTGGGGTTGTGATCAGGTGGCCAGTGCCTGCTGGAGAGCTGGGGGTACTCGTGATGACGCAAGAGCAGCAGGATGGTCGCTGCTGGACAGTCTGCATCAGAAATTCCCAGGACTGCAGCTTTCTCTTGGCAGCACTGTCTCATCGCCTGGCTCCAATTACCTGCTCATTGCAGTACATAATTTCCTTGGGTTAAAAACACTTGGTTTCAGCTTCATGCTGGGCTTTCCACTTGCCTCTGTCTCTATAAAGTCAGAGCAACAAGAAGAGCAAGTGCTGGAGCACTTGGCAGTGACAAGGTAACACAGCTGTTTTCCATCGGACCACATGCGGAAATCCTCCTATCGCAATACAGTGCTCCCAGTCAGAGGGCTCGGAAGCACAAGGAGGCAGCAAGTGGGTCTCAAGATAATCTTTTGTTTTTTCCGTGGCCTAACAAGTGTTATTTCTTTTCTCTTTTTTCTCCCCCACGCTCATTTCTATCTTTCTAAGACATCCATCTGTGTTCTGGTCCTCAGTTCTCCTCCTTCTAGCATTAGTGTGTTTGCTTAACTTGGTGCTTGGCATCAGAGATCGCCCACACACAGGTTTAAGGATATGTGTAGGTATTTTGGAAGTTTTGCAGGTCTTAGCTCCGAGTCCTTCATGGGCACTGCCCGTATGAACACTCGTGGCCCGTGAAGACCTCACTAGCTGCTGCTGTCTTTGCCTGAGGAAGGCCTTCCTTTCTCTGGCTGCAGATGATATTTTGGTCTTTGATCGAGATGTTACTGAGTATGTAAATACCTGATAATCATGGCTTGTAACACGAAGAAATGGTGAGCTTGGTTTATTTGTTAAAGACATGCTTGAAAGGTCTGAATACTAACAAACCCTGCTGTGGTAAATCACCTGTCCCTCAGTGTCTGACCCTTAGGATGCTTCCTGTACTCAGCTTCTCTGTCTTCACATTCATTCTTTTATGTTATTTTTTTCTCATGTGACATTCTGTTTTCCTGCTGTTAAGGATCCTGCCTTAACAGGCAAGAAAATAGCATAAGGAATGCTATTTCTGGTTTCCACTTTGATTTGGGGCAAGTTGCAACCTCTTTATCTTTCCTGTCCCTGCAGATGGGGTTGCCTGTAAGACCCGATGCCAATGTGAGGTCCTACAGATTTGGCCCAACCAGAGGTTTCCCCTCTTTGCTTCACTGCACTTCACTCACCCACATCAATGAGCACTGAAACTATTGCTTAGTTGGATTGCAGTCCTGCTGCCTACCAAGGAAGCCGGTACACAGAATTGGGACCTAAGTATTTGTGACACACTTTGAAGGAGAACGATTTTATTAAAAAAAAATCTGTTTAATATAAGGAATATATTAAACAATCTGAGTGTGACACCCATGAAGAGCAGACCACTGAAAATCTGCTAAGATTTCAGTGGGGAATGCAGCCTGAAAATCAATGGCACGGTATGTCCAGAAGGTGGATCTAGAAATAGCAAGCGTGGTAACTGTTGAGAGGTATCATGTTCCTGGGACCAGCCTGCATGCAGTGAGAGCACTGCAGGCATGTCCACCTACCCGTCTGGGGACAAGTGTCCTGCTGCTTCCCAGCATAGAGCCAGCTGCTGCACCCACAGTGCACGGGGATCTACAGGGATGCACGTTTGCCTAGGAGAGGCTGGGAAAGTGATGAGTGGGCTGAGAGATCACTTGTCGCTAATTAACTGTTTTCTTACATGGTGTTTCTGTTTCGATAAGAAGGCAACTAGAGCAGGAACTGAAACGGCACCATCCATCGGCTCCACAGAGCGCAGGGGAAGCAAGCGTGGAAAAACATCTGCCTGAGAAAAACATCTGCTTGGGGAGGATCACTGGGCTCTTCTTGCTCTCTCTGAGGCTGGGGTCCACTAAGAGGGGTTGCTTTTGCTAACACAAAAGAGAATATTACGGGCTTTGTGACCATTTGACTTAGGCTATAAAACGCTGCCTGCAGCCTTCTGAATTTAATCACAAGCAGTAGTTTGCAAGATAGACTGATGTATTTTGCTTTCCTGGTTATTGCTCCTTTCCCATGTCCAGTGACTGATGTAATATATGGACACATTCAGCAGTGGAAACATGCTGGCATAGGCAAGTGGATCAGGCTGAGGCTCCCAAGCTCTGTAATACCACGATTTTCCCCAGCTGAGAAATACCACGGACTAGTCATAGCAAGACTTCTTGTTCTGGCTTTCGGAGCACACATTCTTGAAGCTGTCAATTCCTGCAATATTTATTTTGAAGACATAGCTCCTGGAACCATGTAACTAGGTGCAAATCACAGGTGTCTCTTACTTGCAACTCCCTCACCACTAAAAGTTTCTAGTCTTCTTGTTCAGAGAGAAAAGTCCAAAAAATTAAATCTTGGGCCAGAAAGCCAAGTGGGGATCCAAAATGGGCTCTGGTATTTTGGACTATGCCCCCTCCCCGTGACTTTTAGCCCCTCGTCGCGTTCGTTCCGATGCTTGATGCTGCCGCCCAAGCTAACTCGGGAGGATGGCGCGGAGCAGCGATGCGAAACCCGGGCAGAGTGCTAAAAGCATACGGCAGCGGCCAGATTTCCCCTGAAAAGAGGGAGCGTTTCCACGTCCCAGCTTGTCTACCGGGCCAGCGCTCGCTCGGTCAGCCCGCGGCGCTACTCGTGTTTTCCGCTGGGGGGGAGGACGAGAAAGGGGAGACCGGGGCGGAGGACGACGAGGAGCAGCGAGGCGGCGGGGAGGGGGGAAAGTTGCTT